>NC_091340.1:6345727-6350727 GCF_038502225.1 Cherax quadricarinatus | reverse complement strand
AAGGAAACTGCTCGTATTCACATACAGGGTTGGAGTAAGGTTTGGGCTTTAGGGGCTGCAGCCCAGGGTCCTCCGCCAGCCGGAGGACCTCCAAGTGCTGCAGCAGGGTCCTCAACCAGCTGGAAGACCTCCAGGTGGTGCAGCCCAGGGTCCTCCGCCAGCTGGAAGACCTCCAGGTGGTGCAGCCCAGGGTCCTCCGTCAGCTGGAAGACCTCCAGAGATTACGTGAAAAGTGTTCCAAGTCACTGCTGTTAAGTGTGTAATTATACTGCGTTATTATATTACGCATATGATAAACTGTTGACTGTTGCGATTATGTACCAGTAGCCCAGGGGCCTCACAGTACTTGTAGCCCAGGAGCCTCACAGTACTTGTAGCCCAGGGGCCTCACAGTACTTGTAGCCCAGGAGGCTCACAGTACTTGTAGCCCAGGGGCCTCACAGTACTTGTAGCCCAGGGGCCTCAGTACTTGTAGCCCAGGGGCCTCACAGTACTTGTAGCCCAGGAGGCTCACAGTACTTGTAGCCCAGGGGCCTCACAGTACTTGTAGCCCAAGGGCCTCACAGTACTTGTAGCCCAGGGGCCTCACAGTACTTGTAGCCCAGGGGCCTCTCAGTACTTGTAGCCCAGGGGCCTCACAGTACTTGTAGCCCAGGGGCCTCACAGTACTTGTAGCCCAGGGCCCTCACAGTACTTGTAGCCCAGGGGCCTCACAGTACTTGTAGCCCAGGGGCCTCACAGTACTTATAGCCCAGGGGCCTCACAGTACTTGTAGCCCAGGGGCCTCACAGTACTTGTAGCCCAGGGGCCTCACAGTACTTGTAGCCCAGGGGCCTCACAGTACTTGTAGCCCAGGGGCCTCACAGTACTTGTAGCCCAGGGGCCTCACAGTACTTGTAGCCCAAGGGCCTCACAGTACTTGTAGCCCAGGGACCTCACAGTACTTGTAGCCCAGGGGCCTCACAGTACTTGTAGCCCAGGGGCCTCACAGTACTTGTAGCCCAGGGGCCTCACAGTACTTGTAGCCCAGGGGCCTCACAGTACTTGTAGCCCAGGGGCCTCACAGTACTTGTAGCCCAGGGGCCTCACAGTACTTGTAGCCCAGGGGCCTCACAGTACTTGTAGCCCAGGGGCCTCACAGTACTTGTAGCCCAGGGGCCTCACAGTACTTGTAACCCAGGGGCCTTACAGTACTTGTAGCCCAGGGGCCTCACAGTACTTGTAGCCCAGGGGCCTCACAGTACTTGTAGCCCAGGGGCCTCACAGTACTTGTAGCCCAGGGGCCTCACAGTACTTGTAGCCCAGGGGCCTCACAGTACTTGTAGCCCAGGGGCCTCACAGTACTTGTAGCCCAGGGGCCTCAGCACTTGTAGCCCAGGGGCCTCACAGTACTTGTAGCCCAGGAGCCTCACAGTACTTGTAGCCCAGGGGCCTCACAGTACTTGTAGCCCAGGAGGCTCACAGTACTTGTAGCCCAGGGGCCTCACAGTACTTGTAGCCCAGGGGCCTCACAGTACTTGTAGCCCAGGAGCCTCAGTACTTGTAGCCCAGGGGCCTCACAGTACTTGTAGCCCAGGGGCCTCACAGTACTTGTAACCCAGGGGCCTCACAGTACTTGTACCCCAGGGGCCTCTCAGTACTTGTAGCCCAGGGGCCTCACAGTACTTGTAGCCCAGGGGCCTCACATTACTTGTAGCCCAGGGCCCTCACAGTACTTGTAGCCCAGGGGCCTCACAGTACTTGTAGCCCAGGGGCATCACAGTACTTATAGCCCAGGGGCCTCACAGTACTTGTAGCCCAGGGGCATCACAGTACTTGTAGCCCAGGGGCCTCACAGTACTTGTAGCCCAGGGGAGTCACAGTACTTGTAGCCCAGGGGCCTCACAGTACTTGTAGCCCAGGGGCCTCACAGTACTTGTAGCCCAAGGGCCTCACAGTACTTGTAGCCCAGGGACCTCACAGTACTTGTAGCCCAGGGGCCTCACAGTACTTGTAGCCCAGGGGCCTCACAGTACTTGTAGCCCAGGGGCCTCACAGTACTTGTAGCCCAGGGGCCTCACAGTACTTGTAGCCCAGGGGCCTCACAGTACTTGTAGCCCAGGGGCCTCACAGTACTTGTAGCCCAGGGGCCTCACAGTACTTGTAGCCCAGGGGCCTCACAGTACTTGTAGCCCAGGGGCCTCACAGTACTTGTAACCCAGGGGCCTTACAGTACTTGTATCCCAGGGGCCTCATAGTACTTGTAGCCCAGGGGCCTCACAGTACTTGTAGCCCAGGGGCCTCACAGTACTTGTAGCCCAGGGGCCTCACAGTACTTGTAGCCCAGGGGCCTCACAGTACTTGTAGCCCAGGGGCCTCACAGTACTTGTAGCCCAGGGGCCTCAGTACTTGTGGCCCAGGGGCCTCACAGTACTTGTAGCCCAGGAGCCTCACAGTACTTGTAGCCCAGGGGCCTCACAGTACTTGTAGCCCAGGAGGCTCACAGTACTTGTAGCCCAGGGGCCTCACAGTACTTGTAGCCCAGGGGCCTCACAGTACTTGTAGCCCAGGAGCCTCACAGTACTTGTAGCCCAGGGGCCTCACAGTACTTGTAGCCCAGGGGCCTCACAGTACTTGTAGCCCAGGGGCCTCTCAGTACTTGTAGCCCAGGGGCCTCACAGTACTTGTAGCCCAGGGGCCTCACAGTACTTGTAGCCCAGGGCCCTCACAGTACTTGTAGCCCAGGGGCCTCACAGTACTTGTAGCCCAGGGGCCTCACAGTACTTATAGCCCAGGGGCCTCACAGTACTTGTAGCCCAGGGGCCTCACAGTACTTGTAGCCCAGGGGCCTCACAGTACTTGTAGCCCTGGGGCCTCAGTACTTGTAGCCCAGGGGCCTCACAGTACTTGTAGCCCAGGGGCCTCACAGTACTTGTAGCCCAGGGGCCTCACAGTACTTGTAGCCCAGGGGCCTCACAGTACTTGTAGCCCAGGGGCCTTACAGTACTTGTAGCCCAGGGGCCTAACAGTACTTGTAGCCCAGGGGCCTAACAGTACTTGTAGCCCAGGGGCCTCACAGTACTTGTAGCCCAGGGGCCTCACAGTACTTGTAGCCCAGGGGCCTCACAGTACCTGTAGCCCAGGGGCCTCACAGTACTTGTAGCCCAGGGGCCTCACAGTACTTGTAGCCCAGGGGCCTCACAGTACCTGTAGCCCTGGGGTCTCACAGTACCTGTAGCCCAGGGGCCTCACAGTACCTGTAGCCCAGGAGCCTCACAGTACCTGTAGCCCAGGAGCCTCACAGTACCTGTAGCCCAGGAGCCTCACAGTACCTGTAGCCCAGGAGCCTCACAGTACCTGTAGCCCAGGGGCCTCACAGTACCTGTAGCCCAGGGGCCTCACAGTACTTATAGTCCAGGAGCCTCACAGTACCTGTAGCCCAGGGGCCTCACAGTACCTGTAGCCCAGGGGCCTCACAGTACCTGTAGCCCAGGGGCCTAACAGTACTTGTAGCCCAGGGGCCTCACAGTACTTGTAGCCCAGGGGCCTCACAGTACTTGTAGCCCAGGGGCTTCACAGTACCTGTAGCCCAGGGGCCTCACAGTACCTGTAGCCCAGGGGCCTCACAGTACTTGTAGCCCAGGGGCCTCACAGTACCTGTAGCCAGGGAGCCTCACAGTACCTGTAGCCCAGGAGCCTCACAGTACCTGTAGCCCAGGAGCCTCACAGTACCTGTAGCCCAGGAGCTTCACAGTACCTGTAGCCTAGGAGCCTCACAGTACCTGTAGCCCAGAGGCCTCACAGTACCTATAACCCAGGAGCATCACAGTACCTGTAGCCCAGGGCCTCACAGTACCTGTAGCCCAGGGGCCTCACAGTACCTGTAGCCCAGGAGCCTTACACTACCTGTAGCCCAGGGGCCTCACAGTACCTATAACCCAGGAGCCTCACAGTACCTGTAGCCCAGGGGCCTCACAGTACCTGTAGCCCAGGGGCCTCACAGTACCTGTAGCCCAGGAGCCTCACAGTACCTGTAGCCCAGGGGCCTCACAGTACCTGTAGCCCAGGGGCCTCACAGTACCTGTAGCCCAGGGGCCTCACAGTACCTGTAGCCCAGGGGCCTCACAGTACCTATAACCCAGGAGCCTCACAGTACCTGTAGCCCAGGGGCCTCACAGTACCTGTAGCCCAGGGGCCTCACTGTACCTGTAGCCCAGGAGCCTCACAGTACCTGTAGCCCAGGGGCCTCACAGTACCTGTAGCCCAGGGGCCTCAAAGTACCTGTAGCCCAGGGGCCTGACAGTACCTGTAGCCCAGGAGCCTCACAGTACCTGTAGCCCAGGAGCCTCACAGTACCTGTAGCCCAGGGGCCTCACAGTACCTGTAGCCCATGAGCCTCACAGTACCTGTAGCCTAGAGGCCTTACAGTACCTGTAGCCCAGAGGCCTCACAGTGCCTGTAGCCCCGGAGCCTCACAGTACCTGTAGCCCAGGGGCCTTACAGTACCTGTAGCCCAGGGGCCTCACAGTACCTGTAGCCCAGGAGCCTCACAGTACCTGTAGCCCAGGGGCCTCACAGTACCTGTAGCCCAGGGGCCTCACAGTACCTGTAGCCCAGGGGCCTCACAGTACCTGTAGCCCAGGGGCCTCCCAGTACCTGTAGCCCAGGGGCCTCACAGTACCTGTAGCCCAGGGGCCTCACAGTACCTGTAGCCAGGGAGCCTCACAGTACCTGTAGCCCAGGAGCCTCACAGTACCTGTAGCCCAGGAGCCTCACAGTACCTGTAGCACAGGAGCCTCACAGTACCTGTAGCCCAGGGGCCTCACAGTACCTGTAGCCCAGGAGCCTCACAGTACCTGTAGCCCAGGAGCCTCACAGTACCTGTAGCCCAGGAGCCTCACAGTAACTGTAGCCCAGGAGCCTCACAGTACCTGTAGCCCAGGGGCCTCACAGTACCTGTAGCCCAGGGGCCTCACAGTACCTGTAGCCCAGGGGCCTCACAGTACCTGTAGCCCAGGGGC
>NC_091340.1:6268227-6340727 GCF_038502225.1 Cherax quadricarinatus | reverse complement strand
AAAGACGGGATGTTCCAGAGATGGGACACAGACACAAGAGGTCACAATTGGAAGTTGAAGACTCAGATGAATCAAAGGGATGTTAGGAAGTATTTCTTCAGTCATAGAGTAGTCAGGCCATGGAATAGCCTAGAAAGTGATGTGGTGGAGGCAGGAACCATACATAGTTTTAAGGCGAGGTATGATAGAGCTCATGGGGCAGGGAGAGAGAGGACCTAGTAGCAATCAGCGAAGAGGCGGGGCCAGGAGCTGTGACTCGACCCCTGCAACCACAAATAGGTGAGTACAAATAGGTGAGTACACAGTAGGACTCCAAGAAATCAGAACAGGGGGGCACACCAGCAAGTGCTGGATGAGGTACATATAACCAAGGAGGAGGTGAAGAAGCTGCTATGCGAACTTGACACCTCATAGGCGATGGACCAGACAACATCTCTCCGTGGGTCCTTAAAGAGGGAGCAGAAATATTGTGTGAGCCATTAACAAAGATCTTCAACACATCATTTGAAACTGGACAACTCCCTGAGGTATGGAAAATGGCAAATGTAGTCCCAATTTTTAAAAAGGGAGACAGACATGAGGCACTAAACTACAGACCTGTATCACTAACGTGTATAGTATGCAAGGTCATGGAGAAGATCATCAGGAGGAGAGTGGTGGGGCACCTGGAAAGAAACAAGTGTATAATTGACAACCAGCACGGTTTCAGGGAAGGAAAATCCTGTGTCACAAACCTACTAGAGTTTTATGACAAGGTGACAGAAGTAAGACAAGAGAGAGAGGGGGTGGATCGACTGCATATTTTTGGACTGCAAGAAGGCCTTCGACACAGTTCCTCACAAGAGGTTACTGCAAAAGCTAGAAGACCAGGCACACATAACAGGAAAGGCACTGCAATGGATCAGAGAATATCTGACAGGGAGGCAACAACGAGTCATGGTACTCGACGAGGTGTCAGAGTGGGCGCCTGTGACAAGCGGGGTTCCACCGGGGTCAGTCCTAGGACCTGTGCTGTTCTTGGTATATGTGAACGACATAACGGAAGGGATAGACTCAGAAGTGTCCTTGTTTGCAGATGATGTGAAGTTAATGAGAAGAATCAAATCGGACGAGGATCAGGCAGGACTACAAAGAGACCTGGACAGGCTACAAGCCTGGTCCAGCAACTGGCTCCTTGAATTTAACCCTGCCAAATGCAAAGTCATAAAGATTGGGGAAGGGCAAAGAAGACCGCAGACACAATATAGTTTAGATGGCCAAAGACTGCAAACCTCACTCAAGGAAAAAGATCTGGGGGTGAGTATAACACCGAGCATATCTCCTGAGGCGCACATCAATCAGATAACTGCTGCAGCATACGGGCGCCTGGCAAACCTACGGATAGCGTTCCGATACCTCAGTAAGGATTCGTTTAAGACTCTGTATACCATCTACGTCAGGCCCATACTGGAGTATGCAGCACCAGTTTGGAATCCACACCTAGTCAAGCACGTCAAGAAATTAGAGAAAGTGCAAAGGTTTGCAACAAGACTAGTCCCAGAGCTACGGGGATTGTCCTATGAAGAAAGGTTGAGGGAAATCGGCCTGACGACACTGGAGGACAGGAGGGTCAGGGACACACACACGCACACACACACACACACACACACACACACACACACACACACACACACACACACACACACACACACACACACACACACACACACACACACACACACACACACACACTCACACACACACACACACACACACACACACACACACACACACACGCACGCACACACGCACATACACACACACACACACACACACACACACACACACACACACACACACACACACACACACACACACACACACACACACACACACGCACGCACACACGCACATACACACACACACACACACACACACACACACACACACACACACACACACACACACACACACACACACACACACACACATACATTGTATTTTTTAACGTTCAGAACCACAAAAGATTGGTCCAAAAACTTGAGATTCTGGCAGGATCATGTGGGACGCACTCTGATGTGAATCAAAAAATTATCTTAGAGAATGGGAATAAAGCGTAACTGTCATGAAAGAGACGTCAGACTGTGAAAGAGTAACCAGCGGGGTGCCGCAAGTATGGGTATTAGCACCACTACTATTTCTGGTTTATGTGAATGACATTCTTCCACTCCCCTCCCCCACGCCCACGGTCCAGTGGGGGCAGGCAACCAACGCCCATGACATACTCACCTTTACAGTCAAATTTATACGTGTACATTCACGCTAAAACGTTTATTTTGTGACGTGCAACAAACCCTATGGACACACCACTTAACAGATTCGAGTACATAAGAAAGTGAAGTACGGGAAAGTGCCCGTTGTCTCTTCATCTCTTGATAGGCAATTAGTAACACACACATATATGCCACTTAATTAACACTTTGCGTAACATGGAATTTTAAGACTGACGAAGTTACTGTACAAATATATTTTACAGTAATGCTGAACAAAATGAGAATATATTTAAATATAATTGAGAATATTAACTAGTCACTAAAGTGACTAGTTTACTGTGTACCTCATATCCATCCTGTGGATGGTAGTGGCTAGTTTATTGTGTACCTCATATCCATCCTGTGGATGGTAGTGGCTAGTTTATTGTGTACCTCATATCCATCCTGTGGATGGTAGTGGCTAGTTTATTGTGTACCTCATATCCATCCTGTGGATGGTAGTGGCTAGTTTATTGTGTACCTCATATCCATCCTGTGGATGGTAGTGGCTAGTTTATTGTGCACCTCATATCCATCCTGTGGATGGTAGTGGCTAGTTTATTGTGCACCTCATATCCATCCTGTGGATGGTAGTGACTAGTTTATTGTGTACCTCATATCCATCCTGTGGATGGTAGTGGCTAGTTTATTGTGCACCTCATGTCCATCCTGTGGATGGTAGTGGCTAGTTTATTGTGTACCTCATATCCATCCTGTGGATGGTAGTGGCTAGTTTATTGTGTACCTCATATCTATCCTGTGGATGGTAGTGGCTAGTTTATTGTGTACCTCATATCCATCCTGTGGATGGTAGTGGCTAGTTTATTGTGTACCTCATATCCATCCTGTGGATGGTAGTGGCTAGTTTATTGTGTACCTCATATCCATCCTGTGGATGGTAGTGACTAGTTTATTGTGTACCTCATATCCATCCTGTGGATGGTAGTGGCTAGTTTATTGTGTACCTCATATCCATCCTGTGGATGGTAGTGGCTAGTTTATTGTGTACCTCATATCCATCCTGTGGATGGTAGTGGCTAGTTTATTGTGTACCTCATATCCATCCTGTGGATGGTAGTGACTAGTTTATTGTGTACCTCATATCCATCCTGTGGATGGTAGTGGCTAGTTTATTGTGTACCTCATATCCATCCTGTGGATGGTAGTGGCTAGTTTATTGTGTACCTCATATCCATCCTGTGGATGGTAGTGGCTAGTTTATTGTGTATCTCATATCCATCCTGTGGATGGTAGTGGCTAGTTTATTGTGTACCTCATATCCATCCTGTGGATGGTAGTGGCTAGTTTATTGTGTACCTCATATCCATCCTGTGGATGGTAGTGACTAGTTTATTGTGTACCTCATATCCATCCTGTGGATGGTAGTGGCTAGTTTACTGTGTACCTCATATCCATCCTGTGGATGGTAGTGGCTAGTTTATTGTGTACCTCATATCCATCCTGTGGATGGTAGTGGCTAGTTTATTGTGTATCTCATATCCATCCTGTGGATGGTAGTGGCTAGTTTATTGTGTACCTCATATCCATCCTGTGGATGGTAGTGGCTAGTTTATTGTGTACCTTATATCCATCCTGTGGATGGTAGCGCAAGAACATATAGATACTCAAGAGGCCTGTGAACTAGGCCTCAATAGGCCACAATTACTGATAAAGTATAACTTATACAAGAGCACCAGGAGGGTAATAATATAATGTTATAATGTAGAAATTATTACCTCATTCAGTTCAACAACTATGATAAACGGGAAGACAGATTAGACGGATATTATTATTATTATAATAAAGGGGGAAGCGCTAAACCCAGAGGATTATACAGCGCCTGGGGGGGGGATGTGGAAGGCATTCAGGCTTAATTCGGGGAACTGGAGCACAAATCCAATTCCCTAAATCAAGAGCCCCTCACCAACATCAAGGAACCTTCCTTGAGGGGATTAGACGGATAACAAGTACACTTTGGTCTCTGCAGTTCACTTTACTAACCTCCAGTCGCCTGTTGGTGCACCCACGACCAAGGCTCAGCCCCTTATGTGTAGTTAGCTTGTCTCCTCATGTTCAAGGTACAAGGAACTCTTTATATTACCGTTCCCTCTTCCTCTTCCTCCTCTCGCACTTTTCCCTCACGTGGATGGGTAGGGTTGGAGCAACATCACACCCTGGAGTTTACCTGGAGAGGGTTTCGGGGGTCAACGCCTCCGCGGCCCGGTCTGAGACCAGGCCTCATGGTGGATCAGGGTCTGATCAACCAGGCTGTTACTGATGGCTGCACGCAAGCTGACATACGAACCACAGCTGATTTGATCAGGTACTGACTTTAGGTGCCTGTCCAGTGCCTTCTTGAAGACAGCCAGGGGTCTATTGATAATCCCTCTTATGTATGCTGGGAGGCAATTGAACAGTCTTGGGCCCCGGACACTTACTGTGTTGTCTCTCATTGTACTCGTGGCGCCCCTGCTTTTCATCGGGAGAATGTTGCGTCTCCTGCCGAGTATTTTCCTTTCATATGGAGTGATTTTCGTGTGCAAGTTTGGTACCAATCCCTCCAGGACCTTCCAAGTGTATATTATCATGTATCTCTCTCGCCTGCGTTCGAAGGAATACAGATCAAGGACCTTCAACCTCAGCTCATTTACAGGCTAAGAGCTGCTATACTACATCAACTGATTTACAAACTAAGAGTTGTTATTCTCCTTTATCTAATTTACAAGTCAAGAGCTGTTGTTCAACCTCAGCTCATTTACGAACTAAAATATGTCCGCCTACCTCGGCAAATTTACAAGCTAAGTTCATCACGTCACCTCATTTCAAAGTCCCTGGGATGCCAACCACAACAGTCAAGTCCCAGGTAACCTACGTAACAAGGGCAACAGGTGTTGGGAGACTTGCCTAACAAGCCACGTCCTTTTAGCTGTGAGTCGAGCGATAATTTCTTTGCTACGATATAGCTGATTTGTATCTCGATTATATTTAAAACTTTCCCCTTTTTCTCGAGGTATCCGACTGACAGTGTCTAGATTAAGCACTTATAAGATTGTAGTAGTAAGCAAGGAGATACATAATTGCCGTTTGACTAGACAAGGGGGCGGACATCTTAACAAGGTCAGCAGATCTCTGTCCTGGACACGAGTGGATGTAGAAATAAATTGGACGAAACTGCATTTTGGCGGCAACCTTGTATAAACACGTTGCTGAATAAGCTTTTAATTGTGACAACGTTTCGCCTTTTTTGAAGCTTTATCACAGAGGTATGAGTTGTTTTAATAGAGGTTCGTTCTGTGACCCGTGACTTTGCCCCCGTGGAAACACCCTGATAACAATGCCAGTTTGGGTATTGATCAAAGTAGAAGCAACTGACATCAGTAAGCGCTTATCAGGTTGAAGCAACATCCACTCCATTCCATACTAAGGTATGGGTATAACCCCAAGTTAAAATACACTACCATCAACTCTGTCCTTGTACTAACTGTGGACAACCTAATACACATTCACAACTGCTCTGTGTATGTCATTATTACCAAATTTATGTCTCTATATCTCCGTCTGCAAACATAAAAGCCTTGCTAATGCAACATCTTGCAAGTCTTTCTCAGTTCTGTACTAGCATTTAATACCAGTTGATGTTTACTTAAGAATTCTTTAATAGATCAGATCCTCACTTAACAGAGGAACCTTATGACGACATTCTGCCCGTCCTGGACCATTGTCAAATCACAACTGAGGCGAGAGAAGTAGAGAAGGCTTGGTAGATCGGAACGTCATGAGAAGGTTCCTCTCCCAGGTGCGGGTTTTACGTGCATTATTACAGCCATGGTCTTGTGAATTTATATTCTTCTCTGGATAACTTATAGCATATAGTGGCTATCGGTTTATGTAAGTCACGAGCAGTTATCCGAGACTTAATAAGACCCCAGTGTGTGGGCGAAACGTTGGCAATAAAAGATCTCATATAACTTCCTTAGTGGTTCTTTACACCATCGAGTTGGCATCTCATAACATTACCTATGCACCTCTCTGTGTTGTGAAAGTTCTTGAAACCACTGATCGTTCAGGAGAGGCAACATTGTAATCAACACCGCGTTGCCAACAACACACTTTAAGCAACACCTGCAACAGAGCGAGCCTACATGGGTTTACAGTTCTATAGGAATGGCCTTGATGCTGGCGAAGACCTCTTGATCCTTGGACCAGATTTTCCCTCCCAATTCTTACATCAAATCTGATTACCTCCCAATCCCCAGACACCGTGTTATCTCTAAGGGATTTACTGATCTTCCTGTTAACATGTTAAAAATAATTTGAAATACTGACTGCACTAACTTGATATCTACAATATTATTAACTTACAATATTATCAACTTAATTAAGGTCACAATACTCTTCAGATATTATCATCTTCAACAATTATATATTACACATCGGATAACATTGTACGTGAAAGTAAGGCTTCATCCAACGTCAGAAAGTTTTTTTCGCCTCCCTTTAGGACTGTTGTAGCATTTTGGATGCGCTGCTTGCTCAGGTTAAAATGGAAAAGGTGAACAAAGATCTCCTCTGATGTACAACTATGCTATAGTTGCTATAGTTGGCAGTAAAGTCACGATAACACGAGTCACAACACTTGTATCTACAAGTCATTTCGGTAGCTCCGGGTGTCGCTCAAGTTACCCTCACGGCGCTCCAGAAGACACTGTAAAGTAAGTTTGTGTTGCGACAACGCTATACTGCACAGATAACCAGCACATAGGAGAGAGGAGCTTACGACGACGTTTCAGTCCGAATGGGACCATTTACAAAGTCACACTTACACAAAAGAGAGTGAGGGAGCCAGTATATAGAGGCGAGGGGGACAGGGACGGGACAGCGAGAGGAAGAAAAAGAAGTAGTGGTAGTGGTAACGCTGATAATAGAAGTAGTGGCAGAAAGTCGGGAGAGTAGTTTAGTGGTACAAGATCTTTACCAACTGTGTGTATAATTATCAACTTCAGTATGACTTTATCAAGATCAGGATCTGTGTGGATCTTTATCTCATGTATTACTTGATAAAGATCAACGTAACTTGAAGCTTTATCCCGGTGAAACTATGTTGAACAAAGTGCATCGTTCCATCACACTATGGTTGGCAGCGCATTTCGTTCCATCACAGTACTTCTTCCTCACCTCCAACACCTGCCTGAGAATTATAGTCGGCATAGTAAGAAAACTGCAACCACAGCAACACCTGCCAACCACAGCAACACCTGCCAACCACAGCAACACCTGCCAACCACAGCAACACCTGCCAACCACATCAACACCTGCCTTCCTCAGTGAACAAGTATTCATGAAGGTCAGATACACTACCGCTGGTGTTGTGCTATGTGGAATAAACATGGCCCAGACCGAGGGGAATAACAGTATTATAACTTCCCTGCGTGTCATTGAATCAAAGCAGCAGCAGCTGGAGCCCAACATCATGGACTTTCCAGCGGATGGAAACTCCCTGAGTGCTGTGCTACGCTTCGAGTTTGTGGTAAAGCAGCAAGCACTGGCCCATGCTCTGCAGCACCACTAATAGTCCAGTCGCTGTTCTCCAGTCACTACATGACAGTTAACCACAGGACAACCTAACACCACTTTTTCTTATATCTTGAGCGTCATCTTACAAGTTCTACAACACATGGAAGTGAAGCTCCACTCAACCATACACACGATCACAACTGACACATTAAAATAGCTGTATCTTCCTACATGTAAATACTTACCACTAATTTGTTCAGCTATCAAAACTTTGCTGCCCAGACCCTGGACCCATTATATACCTCTGTAATATTTTGACTACCACCCGCAGGATGGGGATGGGGTATATAATAAAGATATTAAATTATTATATCTTCCTACAGACATGCCCAGACATCAGTGAACAGAAATTTCGTGGCTTAACTGTACCTTCCTGACCCAGAAATAAAGTATCCGAGAATATAAATTAACTGCCGATAATGTCAGATATATATATATATATATATATATATATATATATATATATATATATATATATATATATATATATATATATATATATATATATATATATGAACTGAAATATAAATCTTTTTATTACGGTAAATTTTTTGCTTCCCCTGAGTCTGCTTTCATTTCTCTTACGTCAATATTTGCGTTTTCCAGTGACTTTCTCCTTCGAGGTGAAGTGACCAAGTAGGTCACACTGAACAAGTGACCAAGTGGGTCACACTGAACAAGTGACCAAGTAGGTCACACCGAACAAGTGACCAAGTAAGTCACACTGAACAAGTGACCAAGTGGGTCACACTGAACAAGTGACCAAGTAGGTCACACCGAACAAGTGACCAAGTAAGTCACACTGAACAAGTGACCAAGTGGGTCACACTGAACAAGTGACCAAGTAGGTCACACCGAACAAGTGACCAAGTAAGTCACACTGAACAAGTGACCAAGTAGGTCACACCGAACAAGTGACCAAGTGGGTCACACTGAACAAGTGACCAAGTGGGTCACACTGAACAAGTGACCAAGTAGGTCACACCGAACAAGTGACCAAGTAAGTCACACTGAACAAGTGACCAAGTGGGTCACTGAACAAGTGACCAAGTGGGTCACTGAACAAGTGACCAGGTGGGCCACACTGAACAAGTGATGAACTGGGTCACACTGATATTTTTGTCTTATCCTTACATATCAACGTCATTATTATTATTATTATTATTATTATTATTATTATTATTATTATTATTATTACTGAAGCATAAAGAACAGAAGCCACAGTATCTTGCTGGAACAATTTACACGTCACAGTATCTTGCTGGAACAATTTACACGTCACAGTATCTTGCTGGAACAATTTACACGCCACAGTATCTTGCTGGAACAATTTACACGTCACAGTATCTTGCTGGAACAATTTACACGTCACAGTATCTTGCTGGAACAATTTACACGTCACAGTATCTTGCTGGAACAATTTACACGTCACAGTATCTTGCTGGAACAATTTACACGTCACAGTATCTTGCTGGAACAATTTACACGTCACAGTATCTTGCTGGAACAATTTACACGTCACAGTATCTTGCTGGAACAATTTACACGTCACAGTATCTTGCTGGAACAATTTACGTCACAGTATCTTGCTGGAACAATTTACGTCACAGTATCTTGCTGGAACAATTTACACGTGACAGTATCTTGCTGGAACAATATACACGTCACAGTATCTTGCTGGAACAATTTACACGTCACAGTATCTTGCTGGAACAATTTACACATCACAGTATCTTGCTGGAACAATTTACACGCCACAGTATCTTGCTGGAACAATTTACACGTCACAGTATCTTACTGGAACAATTTACAAGTAACCCACGAGTACACATGACCATAGTAAGCCACTTACTAGACGAGGTTTTGCCTTCTATCTTTACCAA
The DNA here is from genome assembly GCF_038502225.1 of Cherax quadricarinatus. NCBI lineage: Eukaryota > Metazoa > Arthropoda > Malacostraca > Decapoda > Parastacidae > Cherax > Cherax quadricarinatus. Next base: position 6,330,979 of record NC_091340.1, on the reverse strand, counting down.
GCAACAGTTAAAACATCATCGTAATAATAATATAATGTAATATACTTATTTCTACCAGTACATATACAAGGTATACAGACCATAGCTGACATCACTGACATACTACTGTATACAAAGACCCGTGTTATGCTGAGGATTTCGGGCGAATTAGGTCAGTTTTGTCCCCAGTATGCGACCCACCCAGTCGACTAACACTCAGGGGTGTTAGTCGACTGGTGTGGGTGTGCAGGGACAACAGGTGTAAGGAAACACGTCCAGTGTTTTCACCCTTGTCGGGAATCGAACCACGGACCCTCAGCGTGTGAAGCGAGAGCTTTGCCTACCAGGCCACGGGCCAAATATGATAACAATTTACCGTGACGGACATAGCAAACATGATAATAGTGCACCGTGATGGACTATAACATGATAACAATCTACTGTGATGGACTGTAACATGATAACAATCTACTGTGATGGAGTATAACATGATAACAATCTACCGTGATGGACTATAACATGATAACAATCTACCGTGATGGACTATAACATGATAACAATCTACCGTGATGGACTATAACATGATAACAATCTGTCGTGATGGACTGTAACATGATAACAATCTATCGTGATGGACTGTAACATGATAACAATCTATCGTGATGGACTATAACATGATAACAATCTATCGTGATGGACTATAACATGATAACAATCTATCGTGATGGACTATAACATGATAACAATCTATCGTGATGGAGTATAACATGATAACAATCTATCGTGATGGACTATAACATGATAACAATCTATCGTGATGGAGTATAACATGATAACAATCTATCGTGATGGACTATAACATGATAACAATCTATCGTGATGGAGTATAACATGATAACAATCTATCGTGATGGACTATAACATGATAACAATCTATCGTGATGGAGTATAACATGATAACAATCTATCGTGATGGACTATAACATGATAACAATCTATCGTGATGGAGTATAACATGATAACAATCTATCGTGATGGACTATAACATGATAACAATCTATCGTGATGGAGTATAACATGATAACAATCTATCGTGATGGACTATAACATGATAACCATCTACCGTGATGGAGTATAACATGATAACAATCTATCGTGATGGAGTATAACATGATAACAATCTATCGTGATGGAGTATAACATGATAACAATCTATCGTGATGGAGTATAACATGATAACAATCTATCGTGATGGAGTATAACATGATAACCATCTACCGTGATGGAGTATAACATGATAACAATCTATCGTGATGGACTATAACATGATAACAATCTACCGTGATGGGCTATAACATGATAACAATCTATCGTGATGTAGTATAAAAGGATAACAATCTACCGTGATGGAGTATAATTCATATTTCCACTCCCTCTCTTTTCTTCCCTCCCTATTTCCTTTTTTCACCCTTTCTCCTTCTTTCTCTCACCCTTTACTCAGTGCCTGCCCTCGTCCTCATATTGTTACCTCTAATTTTCGCCTCCATTGCTTCCTATCTGATACATTCTCTCTTCCCTTTCCCCCTCCCCCCTCCTCTCTCTCTCTCACTCCCTTTCCCCCTCCCCCCCTCCTCTCTCTCTCTCACTCCCTTTCTCCCTCTCACTCTAGCCCTGGAAATTAAGGTCTGGCTTTCACAGTGAGTAAGCTATATGCAGCTTCGTCACTTTACTGTTAACGTTGTAAATATTCTCTTGATGTTGTTTATATGTGTTTATGTGTGTGTGTGTGTGTGTGTGTGTGTTTGTAAGTTTGAAGCCAATCAGAAGAAGCGTCCTGAAGTTATACCACAAAAACAGTCAACACAGTTTACTCAATAAATTCAGCAGATTTCTTGCTGCACACCCTGAACCTAGCCTAACCCTTCCTCTGGGTTAGCTACTTAAGTGCCGTAAGTTTGAAGCCGATCGAGAGAAGTGTTCTCATGGTATCCATCTTCAAATCATTTTGGATTTGGCGACCACTGGCCGATTTATATTCTCAATAAGAGATGTTAAATACCGAGAATAGTGTATGTAAGTAAGACATACATGTATGTGCAGCATTAGAATATTAAGTGAGACGTTTCGCCCGTATGAGCTTGTATCAATTCCGTGAGAGTAAAGACTCGTCAGATATCTAGAAGATCCGCAAATAAGTAGACCTGAACCCTTACTATAACTTCATCCCAGTAGAGTCGGAGACCCTTGGAACATAGGGCAAGTGTGCTCTTAAGTTCCTCATAGAGCTGGGTGAAAAGCTCATCACAGAAACCAAGGATCACAGAGCGGCCAGCTTCTTCTTTCAGAGACTCGGTGTTGCAATTAAGCCCTTTCTAAAATTTTCACTTATTCGTTTAAAGATATATTTTTTTATTTATGTTAATGTAAATATTAATAATTTTGTACCAAAAGAACCTTAGAAAACTTACCTAACCTTATTATAACAATCTCAATTTAATATAGCCTAATCCAACTAAATATATTTTAGATAAGTTTACAATAATTTAATAATAAAGAAACGCAATTAAATATATTTTTTTTCGTTAGGTTCAGAATGATTTTTGCGAAATTATTGCATACACAAATTTTCGCTTACCTTATTCGGCAAGAAGAGCGTTGCTATTTAAGCCAAAATCGCAAGTTTTACCTATTCGGCACGACATATATTCTGGGATTCAAAAATATTTGTTATGTATTACGGGATTAAAAAAACCATTCTGTTAATAATAATAATAATAATAATAATAATAATAATAATAATAATAATAGTAATATTATTATTATTATTATTATTATTATTATTATTATTATTATTATTATTATTATTGTTGCTGTTGTTGTTTTTATGTTATATTTTTACTATATTCTTTCACCGACTCGTCTGCCGACAGATTCACTCTCAATGAAAAAATATTCTCGAAATACTTGAGTGATCTCATCGAATTATCTATATATCTTAAGGAGCAATTAACTCGTAATTACATGCAATTACTTATTATTAGCTTCTGAAGATGTCTGGAGCTCCTGACAACAATATGTTTAATAACTATTTTAGAGTATCTCAGAACGGGAGGAGAATGAAATCAATCTCTTAGTTGATGACTACGCGAATGTTGGCGACGTTAGGGGTGTCACCCACACAGTGTGGTCTCACTTAATGCCTTATTGCATGGTGGTGTAATGAGCATGGGGTGTGCAATAAACTAGCTGCTCAAGCAGAAGCGGACTGGGTCATACACAGGTTTGAGCTTGCTACCACCTGCAGCTCACAAGACTGCCATCCCCACGAGCCCCTTTGGGGCGGGGCAGATGGCAGACCAGAGGCCTAGCTTCTCCCTACGAGCCCCGTGAGGGCGGGGACTGTGGCTAGGCCTGGGGACACTTGGTCCCAAAGATGAGGGGGTACTTGTACCTCCTCCCATGGGAGACTTAGGTCTCGAGACACTTCCCAGATAGGGAGCCAAGGCCGGGTCACCACTACTTGGAAAAGACCCGGGCCGGGAGAATACCGGCGAATAAAAAAAAAAAAATGGGTCATACAGCCGGTCTGGGCATCCGTCACGGATCAGGTCGGCTCATCAACTGCTGAAGGCCAGAGGCGTGTTTTCACTGCTCAGCAAAGGCACGTTCTATTTTCGTTGCAATCTTTGTGCAGGAGCTATGACTTCCGTTTTTCGTGACATTTTTTTTCAGCTTTTTTTTTGTTTTGTTTTTATTCATGCCAGCGGTCCACCTGGCATTGCCCAAATGCCCGTATGGCCAGTCTGCCTCTGCGCTCAAGCGACACAACTGGTGTTGTGGTCAGGGTCGAAAGTTCAAGTGGGTTTTTGAGAGGCTGCCTCAAGTCTCGTCGGGTTAAAGTCTCGGCCATCCACAGCACTAATAATAAAAATGTTTATTTCTACAAGTACATGATACAACTTATACAGACGTAGCTGACAGTAATAATTTTTTTTTCAACAAACCGGCCGTATCCCACCGAGGCAGAGTAATCCAAAAAGGAAAACGAAAATTTTTCTTCTTAAATTTAGTAATTTATACTGGAGAAGGGGTTACTAGTGCCTTGCTCCAAGCATTTTAGTCGCCTCATACAACACGCATGGTTTACGAAGGAAGAATTCTTTTCCACTTCCCCATGGAGGTTAATGACATACTGTATAGAAAGCCCCTGGTTATGCACAACATTTCGGGCAACTTAGGTTAATTTTGTCCCTCAGGATGTGACACACACCAGTCAGCTAACACCCAGGTACATACTTACTGTTAAGTGAACAGGGACATCCGTTCTAATCTGCCATACCCTTCAAGGGAAGTGCCTTGAAGTTTTTAAAAGGCTCGTTATCAAGGATTGAAGATACCAGGTTTCCCTAGTGTGGTACTCTTACATTCACGCCTGTTTGAAATCTTCTGCACGATACGTGCAGTTTGCTTAGAGGCTTTTGCTTGGGACAACTTTCACAGCACATAGCATAACATAACGCATTTATTGTTGTGTTTATAGGGGAAACTCCAAGCTGACAAGGGTTATACAGCGCCTGGGGAATGGGGGATAATCAGGTCTGGTCCGCGGTGGATGACATCAGCTTCAATTCATTGACTTTTGAGTCTTTCACATTGTGCTAGTAAGTTACGATATGCGGTTGACGGTATTTTATCATTACTCACAATTCTTGTGAGAATTAATGGAGTCCCTATTTGACAAAACGTTCACTAGATTGTATATCTGTGGTGTATAAAACCACTGATATACAGCATTACATAGGAACTACACAGGGTTGGAGAACAGGTATGCTACTTTATGTACATATAGACTCATATGCACACTGTAAGACATTTATTGAGGAAACGTTTGGCTTCGAGTGAAGAAGACACTCGTGGAGATAACTTTACTCAAATGTTTTGACCTATACATACACGTGTCTTAATAGAGAAGAACTACACGGCGTCCTTGAGAGAGGAGAGAAGACGTGTGCATGGAGTCACTGCATCCCGTGTGACAATATCCAAGGCGCTATCACCTGAACCAAGACTCAAACTTATACACAAGAAATAGCATCATTTTTTAAAATCAGTGGTTTTCCAAGACTAACAGGGTGCAGACTTCATTCTGGGATAATAATTTTAGTTTACCCTCTAAGGTAAACCTTGACTAATACAGTGATGTTATTATCAGAGACATGCTATGACTGCGAAAGGTCAGGTAACCCCATTAAAGGCTTGGTATCTTGCTATCCTTCACAAAGTTCCTGTATTTTTGAGAGAAGTAGTTGGTTCGTCTACTATGCCCAAACATCACAATCAACGCCAACCATTACCCGAGAGGGTAATATTTACGTATATTTTATTTCCTTCTTGCCTTCGTATATACCAATTGACGCAATCTGAACAGTCTGCCCTACGGGTTTTTTGCAGGTTATTCTTCTTACACTGTTTTGGATGTATATTATTATTTTTTTTCATTTTTCAGATATTTTCTCTGTACTTAGTAATGTATGATTTATATACTTAGTAATTTATGTTCTCTATACTTTGATAAAATGAAAAAAAATGAGATTGGCTTGTGGAAAAAAATACTACTGTGTTACTGAGAGATATTGATCAGGCGGGTTTGTCAAGGTTGTGTGAGACATGGAGTCCCTTGTTAATGTACGGGAGACCAGGGAGTGGACACCATCCTGAGTGTTCAGTGACCAGGGAGTGGACACCATCCTGAGTGTTCAGTGACCAGGGAGTGGACACCATCCTGAGTGTTCAGTGACCAGGGAGTGGACACCATCCTGAGTGTTCAGTGACCAGGGAGTGGACACCATCCTGAGTGTTCAGTGACCAGGGAGTGGACACCATCCTGAGTGTGTAGTGACCAGGGAGTGGAGACCATCCTGAGTGTTCAGTGACCAGGGAGTGGACACCATCCTGAGTGTTCAGTGACCAGGGAGTGGACACCATCCTGAGTGTTCAGTGACCAGGGAGTGGACACCATCCTGAGTGTTCAGTGACCAGGGAGTGGACACCATCCTGAGTGTTCAGTGACCAGGGAGTGGACACCATCCTGAGTGTTCAGTGACCAGGGAGTGGACACCATCCTGAGTGTTCAGTGACCAGGGAGTGGACACCATCCTGAGTGTGTAGTGACCAGGGAGTGGAGACCATCCTGAGTGTTCAGTGACCAGGGAGTGGACACCATCCTGAGTGTGTAGTGACCAGGGAGTGGACACCATCCTGAGTGTTCAGTGACCAGGGAGTGGAGACCATCCTGAGTGTTCAGTGACCAGGGAGTGGAGACCATCCTGAGTGTTCAGTGACCAGGGAGTGGACACAATCCTGAGTGTGTAGTGACCAGGGAGTGGACACCATCCTGAGTGTTCAGTGACCAGGGAGTGGACACCATCCTGAGTGTGTAGTGACCAGGGAGTGGACACCATCCTGACTGTTCAGTGACCAGGGAGTGGAGACCATCCTGAGTGTTCAGTGACCAGTGAGTGGACACCATCCTGAGTGTTCAGTGACCAGTGAGTGGACACCATCCTGAGTGTTCAGTGACCAGTGAGTGGAGACCATCCTGAGTGTTCAGTGACCAGGGAGTGGACACCATCCTGAGTGTTCAGTGACCAGGGAGTGGAGACCATCCTGAGTGTTCAGTGACCAGGGAGTGGAGACCATCCTGAGTGTGTAGTGACCAGGGAGTGGACACCATCCTGAGTGTTCAGTGACCAGGGAGTGGAGACCATCCTGAGTGTTCAGTGACCAGGGAGTGGACACCATCCTGAGTGTTCAGTGACCAGTGAGTGGAGACCATCCTGAGTGTTCAGTGACCAGTGAGTGGAGACCATCCTGAGTGTTCAGTGACCAGTGAGTTTACACCATCCTGAGTGTTCAGTGACCAGGGAGTGGACACCATCCTGAGTGTTCAGTGACCAGGGAGTGGACACCATCCTGAGTGTTCAGTGACCAGGGAGTGGACACCATCCTGAGTGTGTAGTGACCAGGGAGTGGAGACCATCCTGAGTGTTCAGTGACCAGGGAGTGGAGACCATCCTGAGTGTTCAGTGACCAGGGAGTGGAGACCATCCTGAGTGTGTAGTGGCCAGGGAGTGGACACCATCCTGAGTGTTCAGTGACCAGGGAGTGGACACCATCCTGAGTGTTCAGTGACCAGTGAGTGGAGACCATCCTGAGTGTTCAGTGACCAGGAAGTGAACACCATCCTGAGTGTGTAGTGACCAGGGAGTAGACACCATCCTGAGTGTTCAGTGACCAGGGAGTGGAGACCATCCTGAGTGTTCAGCGACCAGGGAGTGGACACCATCCTGAGTGTGTAGTGACCAGGGAGTAGACACCATCCTGAGTGTTCAGTGACCAGGGAGTGGAGACCATCCTGAGTGTTCAATGACCAGGGAGTGGACACCATCCTGAGTGTTCAGTGACCAGGGAGTGGAGACCATCCTGAGTGTTCAGTGACCAGGGAGTGGAGACCATCCTGAGTGTTCAGTGACCAGGGAGTGGACACCATCCTGAGTGTTCAGTGACCAGGGAGTGGACACCATCCTGAGTGTTCAGTGACCAGTGAGTGGACACCATCCTGAGTGTTCAGTGACCAGGAAGTGGAGACCATCCTGAGTGTTCAGTGACCAGTGAGTGGAGACCATCCTGAGTGTTCAGTGACCAGGGAGTGGACACCATCCTGAGTGTTCAGTGACCAGGGAGTGGACACCATCCTGAGTGTTCAGTGACCAGGGAGTGGAGACCATCCTGAGTGTGTAGTGACCAGGGAGTGGAGACCATCCTGAGTGTTCAGTGACCAGGGAGTGGACACCATCCTGAGTGTTCAGTGACCAGGGAGTGGACACCATCCTGAGTGTTCAGTGACCAGCGAGTGGACACCATCCTGAGTGTTCAGTGACCAGCGAGTGGACACCATCCTGAGTGTTCAGTGACCAGGGAGTGGACACCATCCTGAGTGTTCAGTGACCAGGGAGTGGACACCATCCTGAGTGTTCAGTGACCAGGGAGTGGACACCATCCTGAGTGTTCAGTGACCAGGGAGTGGACACCATCCTGAGTGTTCAGTGACCAGGGAGTGGACACCATCCTGAGTGTTCAGTGACCAGGGAGTGGACACCATCCTGAGTGTTCAGTGACCAGGGAGTGGACACCATCCTGAGTGTTCAGTGACCAGGGAGTGGAGACCATCCTGAGTGTTCAGTGACCAGGGAGTGGACACCATCCTGAGTGTTCAGTGACCAGGGAGTGGACACCATCCTGAGTGTTCAGTGACCAGGGAGTGGACAACCATCCTGAGTGTTCAGTGACCAGGGAGTGGACACCATCCTGAGTGTTCAGTGACCAGGGAGTGGACACCATCCTGAGTGTTCAGTGACCAGGGAGTGGAGACCATCCTGAGTGTTCAGTGACCAGGGAGTGGACACCATCCTGAGTGTTCAGTGACCAGGGAGTGGACACCATCCTGAGTGTTCAGTGACCAGGGAGTGGACAACCATCCTGAGTGTTCAGTGACCAGGGAGTGGACACCATCCTGAGTGTTCAGTGACCAGGGAGTGGACACCATCCTGAGTGTTCAGTGACCAGGGAGTGGACACCATCCTGAGTGTTCAGTGACCAGGGAGTGGACACCATCCTGAGTGTTCAGTGACCAGGGAGTGGACACCATCCTGAGTGTTCAGTGACCAGGGAGTGGACACCATCCTGAGTGTTCAGTGACCAGGGAGTGGACACCATCCTGAGTGTTCAGTGACCAGGGAGTGCACACCATCCTGAGTGTTCAGTGACCAGTGAGTGGACACCATCCTGAGTGTTCAGTGACCAGGGAGTGGACACCATCCTGAGTGTTCAGTGACCAGGGAGTGGAGACCATCCTGAGTGTTCAGTGACCAGTGAGTGGAGACCATCCTGAGTGTTCAGTGACCAGGGAGTGGAGACCATCCTGAGTGTTCAGTGACCAGTGAGTGGAGACCATCCTGAGTGTTCAGTGACCAGGGAGTGGACACCATCCTGAGTGTTCAGTGACCAGGGAGTGGACACCATCCTGAGTGTTCAGTGACCAGGGATTGGACACCATCCTGAGTGTTCAGTGACCAGGGAGTGGAGACCATCCTGAGTGTGTAGTGACCAGGGAGTGGAGACCATCCTGAGTGTTCAGTGACCAGGGAGTGGAGACCATCCTGAGTGTGTAGTGGCCAGGGAGTGGACACCATCCTGAGTGTTCAGTGACCAGGGAGTGGACACCATCCTGAGTGTTCAGTGACCAGTGAGTGGACACCATCCTGAGTGTTCAGCGACCAGGGAGTGGACACCATCCTGAGTGTTCAGTGACCAGGGAGTAGACACCATCCTGAGTGTTCAGTGACCAGGGAGTGGACACCATCCTGAGTGTTCAGTGACCAGGGAGTGGACACCATCCTGAGTGTTCAGTGACCAGCGAGTGGACACCATCCTGAGTGTTCAGTGACCAGCGAGTGGACACCATCCTGAGTTTTCAGTGACCAGGGAGTGGACACCATCCTGAGTGTTCAGTGACCAGGGAGTGGAGACCATCCTGAGTGTTCAGTGACCAGGGAGTGGAGACCATCCTGAGTGTTCAGTGACCAGGGAGTGGACACCATCCTGAGTGTTCAGTGACCAGGGAGTGCACACCATCCTGAGTGTTCAGTGACCAGTGAGTGGACACCATCCTGAGTGTTCAGTGACCAGGGAGTGGACACCATCCTGAGTGTTCAGTGACCAGGGAGTGGAGACCATCCTGAGTGTTCAGTGACCAGTGAGTGGAGACCATCCTGAGTGTTCAGTGACCAGGGAGTGGACACCATCCTGAGTGTTCAGTGACCAGGGAGTGGACACCATCCTGAGTGTTCAGTGACCAGTGAGTGGACACCATCCTGAGTGTTCAGTGACCAGGCAGTGGACACCATCCTGAGTGTTCAGTGACCATGCAGTGGACACCATCCTGAGTGTTCAGTGACCAGTGAGTGGACACCATCCTGAGTGTTCAGTGACCAGGCAGTGGACACCATCCTGAGTGTTCAGTGACCAGGGAGTTGACACCATCCTGAGTGTTCAGTGACCAGGGAGTGGACACCATCCTGAGTGTTCAGTGACCAGGGAGTGGACACCATCCTGAGTGTGTAGTGACCAGGGAGTAGAGACCATCCTGAGTGTTCAGTGACCAGGGAGTGGAGACCATCCTGAGTGTTCAGTGACCAGGGAGTGGAGACCATCCTGAGTGTGTAGTGGCCAGGGAGTGGACACCATCCTGAGTGTTCAGTGACCAGGGAGTGGACACCATCCTGAGTGTTCAGTGACCAGTGAGTGGACACCATCCTGAGTGTTCAGCGACCAGGGAGTGGACACCATCCTGAGTGTTCAGTGACCAGGGAGTAGACACCATCCTGAGTGTTCAGTGACCAGGGAGTGGACACCATCCTGAGTGTTCAGTGACCAGGGAGTGGACACCATCCTGAGTGTTCAGTGACCAGCGAGTGGACACCATCCTGAGTGTTCAGTGACCAGCGAGTGGACACCATCCTGAGTTTTCAGTGACCAGGGAGTGGACACCATCCTGAGTGTTCAGTGACCAGGGAGTGGACACCATCCTGAGTGTTCAGTGACCAGGGAGTGGACACCATCCTGAGTGTTCAGTGACCAGGGAGTGGAGACCATCCTGAGTGTTCAGTGACCAGGGAGTGGAGACCATCCTGAGTGTTCAGTGACCAGGGAGTGGACACCATCCTGAGTGTTCAGTGACCAGGGAGTGCACACCATCCTGAGTGTTCAGTGACCAGTGAGTGGACACCATCCTGAGTGTTCAGTGACCAGGGAGTGGACACCATCCTGAGTGTTCAGTGACCAGGGAGTGGAGACCATCCTGAGTGTTCAGTGACCAGTGAGTGGAGACCATCCTGAGTGTTCAGTGACCAGGGAGTGGACACCATCCTGAGTGTTCAGTGACCAGGGAGTGCACACCATCCTGAGTGTTCAGTGACCAGGGAGTGCACACCATCCTGAGTGTTCAGTGACCAGGGAGTGCACACCATCCTGAGTGTTCAGTGACCAGTGAGTGGACACCATCCTGAGTGTTCAGTGACCAGGCAGTGGACACCATCCTGAGTGTTCAGTGACCAGGCAGTGGACACCATCCTGAGTGTTCAGTGACCAGTGAGTGGACACCATCCTGAGTGTTCAGTGACCAGGCAGTGGACACCATCCTGAGTGTTCAGTGACCAGGGAGTTGACACCATCCTGAGTGTTCAGTGACCAGGGAGTGGACACCATCCTGAGTGTTCAGTGACCAGGGAGTGGACACCATCCTGAGTGTGTAGTGACCAGGGAGTAGAGACCATCCTGAGTGTTCAGTGACCAGGGAGTGGAGACCATCCTGAGTGTGTAGTGGCCAGGGAGTAGAGACCATCCTGAGTGTTCAGTGACCAGGGAGTGGACACCATCCTGAGTGTGTAGTGACCAGGGAGTAGAGACCATCCTGAGTGTTCAGTGACCAGGGAGTGGAGACCATCCTGAGTGTTCAGTGACCAGGGAGTGGAGACCATCCTGAGTGTTCAGTGACCAGTGAGTGGAGACCATCCTGAGTGTTCAGTGACCAGGGAGTGGACACCATCCTGAGTGTTCAGTGACCAGGGAGTGGACACCATCCTGAGTGTTCAGTGACCAGTGAGTGGAGACCATCCTGAGTGTTCAGTGACCAGGAATTGGACACCATCCTGAGTGTTCAGCGACCAGGGAGTGGACACCATCCTGAGTGTTCAGTGACCAGGGAGTAGACACCATCCTGAGTGTTCAGTGACCAGGGAGTGGACACCATCCTGAGTGTTCAGTGACCAGGGAGTGGACACCATCCTGAGTGTTCAGTGACCAGGGAGTGGACACCATCCTGAGTGTTCAGCGACCAGGGAGTGGACACCATCCTGAGTGTTCAGTGACCAGGGAGTGGACACCATCCTGAGTGTTCAGTGACCAGGGAGTGGACACCATCCTGAGTGTTCAGTGACCAGGGAGTGGAGACCATCCTGAGTGTTCAGTGACCAGGGAGTGGACACCATCCTGAGTGTTCAGTGACCAGCGAGTGGACACCATCCTGAGTGTTCAGTGACCAGCGAGTGGACACCATCCTGAGTGTTCAGTGACCAGGGAGTGGATACCATCCTGAGTGTTCAGTGACCAGGGAGTGGACACCATCCTGAGTGTTCAGTGACCAGGGAGTGGAGACCATCCTGAGTGTTCAGTGACCAGGGAGTGGACACCATCCTGAGTGTTCAGTGACCAGGGAGTGGACACCATCCTGAGTGTTCAGTGACCAGGGAGTGGAGACCATCCTGAGTGTTCAGTGACCAGGGAGTGGACACCATCCTGAGTGTTCAGTGACCAGGGAGTGGAGACCATCCTGAGTGTTCAGTGACCAGGGAGTGGACACCATCCTGAGTGTTCAGTGACCAGCGAGTGGACACCATCCTGAGTGTTCAGTGACCAGCGAGTGGACACCATCCTGAGTGTTCAGTGACCAGGGAGTGGATACCATCCTGAGTGTTCAGTGACCAGGGAGTGGAGACCATCCTGAGTGTTCAGTGACCAGTGAGTGGAGACCATCCTGAGTGTTCAGTGACCAGGGAGTGGACACCATCCTGAGTGTTCAGTGACCAGGGAGTGGACACCATCCTGAGTGTTCAGTGACCAGGGAGTGGAGACCATCCTGAGTGTGTAGTGACCAGGGAGTGGAGACCACCCTGAGCGTTCAGTGACCAGGGAGTGGAGACCATCCTGAGTGTGTAGTGACCAGGGAGTGGACACCATCCTGAGTGTTCAGTGACCAGGGAGTGGACACCATCCTGAGTGTTCAGTGACCAGGGAGTGGACACCATCCTGAATGTTCAGTGACCAGGGAGTGGACACCATCCTGAGTGTTCAGTGACCAGGGAGTGGACACCATCCTGAGTGTTCAGTGACCAGGGAGTGGAGACCATCCTGAGTGTGTAGTGACCAGGGAGTGGACACCATTCCGAGTGTTCAGTGACCAGGGAGTGGAGACCATCCTGAGTGTGTAGTGACCAGGGAGTGGACACCATCCTGAGTGTTCAGTGATCAGGGAGTGGAGACCATCCTGAGTGTGTAGTGACCAGGGAGTGGACACCATTCCGAGTGTTCAGTGACCAGGGAGTGGAGACCATCCTGAGTGTTCAGTGACCAGGGAGTGGAGACCATCCTGAGTGTGTAGTGACCAGGGAGTGGACACCATTCCGAGTGTTCAGTGACCAGGGAGTGGAGACCATCCTGAGTGTGTAGTGACCAGGGAGTGGAGACCATCCTGAGTGTTCAGTGATCAGGGAGTGGAGACCATCCTGAGTGTTCAGTGACCAGGGAGTGGAGACCATCCTGAGTGTTCAGTGACCAGGGAGTGGACACCATCCTGAGTGTTCAGTGACCAGGGAGTGGAGACCATCCTGAGTGTTCAGTGACCAGGGAGTGGACACCATCCTGAGTGTTCAGTGACCAGGGAGTGGAGACCATCCTGAGTGTGTAGTGACCAGGGAGTGGAGACCATCCTGAGTGTTCAGTGACCAGGGAGTGGAGACCATCCTGAGTGTTCAGTGACCAGGGAGTGGAGACCATCCTGAGTGTTCAGTGACCAGGGAGTGGACACCATCCTGAGTGTTCAGTGACCATGGAGTGGAGACCATCCTGAGTGTGTAGTGACCAGGGAGTGGACACCATCCTGAGTGTGTAGTGACCAGGGAGTGGAGACCATCCTGAGTGTGTAGTGACCAGGGAGTGGAGACCATCCTGAGTGTGTAGTGACCAGGGAGTGGAGACCATCCTGAGTGTGTAGTGACCAGGGAGTGGACACCATCCTGAGTGTGTAGTGACCAGGGAGTGGAGACCATCCTGAGTGTTCAGTGACCAGGGAGTGGAGACCATCCTGAGTGTTCAGTGACCAGGGAGTGGAGACCATCCTGAGTGTTCAGTGACCAGGGAGTGGAGACCATCCTGAGTGTGTAGTGACCAGGGAGTGGACACCATCCTGAGTGTTCAGTGACCAGGGAGTGGAGACCATCCTGAATGTGTAGTGACCAGAGAGTAGACACCATCCTGAGTGTGTACAGTAACCAGGGAGTGGAGACCATCCTGAGTGTGTAGTGACCAGGGAGTGGAGACCATCCTGAGTGTGTACAGTGACCAGGGAGTGGAGACCATCCTGAGTGAGTAGTGACCAGGGAGTGGAGACCATCCTGAGTGTTTAGTGACAAGGGAGTGGAGACCATCCTGAGTGTGTACAGTGACCAGGGAGTGGAGACCATCCTGAGTGTGTAGTGACCAGGGAGTGGAGACCATCCTGAGAGTGTACAGTGACCAGGGAGTGGAGACCATCCTGAGAGTGTACAGTGACCAGGGAGTGGAGACCATCCTGAGTGTGTACAGTGACCAGGGAATGGAGACCATCCTGAGTGTGTACAGTGACCAGGGAGTGGAGACCATCCTGAGTGTGTACAGTGACCAGGGAGTGGAGACCATCCTGAGAGTGTACAGTGACCAGGGAGTGGAGACCATCCTGAGTGTGTACAGTGACCAGGGAGTGGAGACCATCCTGAGTGTGTACAGTGACCAGGGAGTGGAGACCATCCTGAGTGTGTACAGTGACCAGGGAGTGGAGACCATCCTGAGTGTGTACAGTGACCAGGGAGTGGAGACCATCCTGAGAGTGTACAGTGACCAGGGAGTGGAGACCATCCTGAGTGTGTACAGTGACCAGGGAATGGAGACCATCCTGAGTGTGTACAGTGACCAGGGAGTGGAGACCATCCTGAGTGCGTACAGTAACCTGGGAGTGGAGACCATCCTGAGTGCGTACAGTAACCAGGAAGTGGAGACCATCCTGAGTGTGTACAGTAACCAGGGAGTGGAGACCATCCTGAGTGTGTAGTGACCAGGGAGTGGAGACCATCCTGAGAGTGTACAGTGACCAGGGAGTGGAGACCATCCTGAGTGTGTAGTGACCAGGGACTGGAGACCATCCTGAGAGTGTACAGTGACCAAGGAGTGGAGACCATCCTGAGTGTGTAGTGACCAGGGAGTGGAGACCATCCTGAAAGTGTACAGTGACCAGGGAGTGGAGACCATCCTGAGTGTGTAGTGACCAGGGAGTGGAGACCATCCTGAGAGTGTACAGTGACCAGGGAGTGGAGACCATCCTGAGAGTGTACAGTGACCAGGGAGTGGAGACCATCCTGAGTGTGTAGTGACCAGGGAGAGGAGACCATCCTGAGAGTGTACAGTACCAGGGAGTGGAGACCATCCTGAGAGTGTACAGTAACCAGGGACTGGAGATCATCCTGAGTGTGTAGTGACCAGGGAGTGGAGACCATCCTGAAAGTGTACAGTAACCAGGGAGTGGAGACCATCCTGAGTTTGTAGTGACCAGGGAGTGGAGACCATCCTGAGAGTGTACAGTGACCAGGGAGTGGAGACCATCCTGAGTGTGTAGTGACCAGGGAGTGGAGACCATCCTGAGAGTGTACAGTGACCAGGGAGTGGAGACAATCCTGAGTGTGTACAGTAACCATGAAGTGGAGACCATCCTGAGAGTGTACAGTGACCAGGGAGTGGAGACCATCCTGAATGTGTACAGTGACCAGGGAGTGGAGACCATCCTGAGAGTGTACAGTAACCAGGGAGTGGAGACCATCCTGAGAGTGTATAGTGACCAGGGAGTGGAGACCATCCTGAATGTGTACAGTGACCAGGGAGTGGAGACCATCCTGAATGTGCACAGTGACCAGGGAGTGGAGACTATCCTGAATGTGTACAGTGACCAGGGAGTGGAGACCATCCTGAATGTGTACAGTGACCAGGGAGTGGAGACCATCCTGAGTGTACACTAACCAGGGATTGGAGACCATCCTGAGAGTGTACAGTAACCAGGGAGAGGTTGGCCTCCTGAAAGTGTACAGGAGGTCAGAGGTACACCCTCTTCAGCTTCAAGTGGCTGGTGGTTCAAGTGGTATCACTATAGGCTCACTTCTGAACAAATGGAAGCAGCATGTTTCATTACACCTGCTGCCCATGTTCACCTAGCAGCAAGCAGGTAGTAGAGATGTACCGGATATCCGCATCCGCAGAACATCCGCACAATTTCTTACATCCGGATTCGCATCCGCATTTTACTATAAACAGATATCCGCATATGAAAAATTATTTTTTTATTATCACACCGGCCGATTCCCACCAAGGCAGGGTGGCCCGAAAAAGAAAAACTTTCACCATCATTCACTCCATCACTGTCTTGCCAGAAGGGTGCTTTACACTACAGTTTTTAAACTGCAACATTAACACCCCTCCTTCAGAGTGCAGGCACTGTACTTCCCATCTCCAGGACTCAAGTCCGGCCTGCCGGTTTCCCTGAATCCCTTCATAAATGTTACTTTGCTCACACTCCAACAGCACGTCAAGTATTAAAAACCATTTGTCTCCATTCACTCCTATCAAACACGCTCACGCATGCCTGCTGGAAGTCCAAGCCCCTCGCACACAAAACCTCCTTTACCCCCTCCCTCCAACCCTTCCTAGGCCGACCCCTACCCCGCCTTCCTTCCACTACAGACTGATACACTCTTGAAGTCATTCTGTTTCGCTCCATTCTCTCTACATGTCCGAACCACCTCACCAACCCTTCCTCAGCCCTCTGGACAACAGTTTTGGTAATCCCGCACCTCCTCCTAACTTCCAAACTACGAATTCTCTGCATTATATTCACACCACACATTGCCCTCAGACATGACATCTCCACTGCCTCCAGCCTTCTCCTCGCTGCAACATTCATCACCCACGCTTCACACCCATATAAGAGCGTTGGTAAAACTATACTCTCATACATTCCCCTCTTTGCCTCCAAGGACAAAGTTCTTTGTCTCCACAGACTCCTAAGTGCACCACTCACTCTTTTTCCCTCATCAATTCTATGATTCACCTCATCTTTCATAGACCCATCCGCTGACACGTCCACTCCCAAATATCTGAATACGTTCACCTCCTCCATACTCTCTCCCTCCAATCTGATATTCAATCTTTCATCACCTAATCTTTTTGTTATCCTCATAACCTTACTCTTTCCTGTATTCACCTTTAATTTTCTTCTTTTGCACACCCTACCAAATTCATCCACCAATCTCTGCAACTTCTCTTCAGAATCTCCCAAGAGCACAGTGTCATCAGCAAAGAGCAGCTGTGACAACTCCCACTTTGTGTGTGATTCTTTATCTTTTAACTCCACGCCTCTTGCCAAGACCCTCGCATTTACTTCTCTTACAACCCCATCTATAAATATATTAAACAACCACGGTGACATCACACATCCTTGTCTAAGGCCTACTTTTACTGGGAAAAAATTTCCCTCTTTCCTACATACTCTAACTTGAGCCTCACTATCCTCGTAAAAACTCTTCACTGCTTTCAGTAACCTACCTCCTACACCATACACTTGCAACATCTGCCACATTGCCCCCCTATCCACCCTGTCATACGCCTTTTTTCAAATCCATAAATGCCACAAAGACCTCTTTAGCCTTATCTAAATACTGTTCACTTATATGTTTCATCCCTGTATTGCACCAACCACTCCAAAACTATATCCCCACCTGCTTTTAACATTTCTATCTTTATCCCATCAATCCCGGCTGCCTTACCCCCTTTCATTTTACCTACTGCCTCACGAACTTCCCCCACACTCACAACTGACTCTTCCTCACTCCTACAAGATGTTATTCCTCCTTGCCCTATACACGAAATCACAGCTTCCCTATCTTCATCAACATTTAACAATTCCTCAAAATATTCCTTCCATCTTCCCAATACCTCTAACTCTCCATTTAATAACTCTCCTCTCCTATTTTTAACTGACAAATCCATTTGTTCTCTAGGCTTTCTTAACTTGTTAATCTCACTCCAAAACTTTTTCTTATTTTCAACAAAATTTGTTGATAACATCTCACCCACTCTCTCATTTGCTCTCTTTTTACATTGCTTCACCACTCTCTTAACTTCTCTCTTTTTCTCCATATACTCTTCCCTCCTTGCATCACTTCTACTTTGTAAAAACTTCTCATATGCTAACTTTTTCTCCCTTACTACTCTCTTTACATCATCATTCCACCAATCGCTCCTCTTCCCTCCTGCACCCACTTTCCTGTAACCACAAACTTCTGCTGAACACTCTAACACTACATTTTTAAACCTACCCCATACCTCTTCGACCCCATTGCCTATGCTCTCATTAGCCCATCTATCCTCCAATAGCTGTTTATATCTTACCCTAACTGCCTCCTCTTTTAGTTTATAAACCTTTACCTCTCTCTTCCCTGATGCTTCTATTCTCCTTGTATCCCATCTACCTTTTACTCTCAGTGTAGCTACAACTAGAAAGTGATCTGATATATCTGTGGCCCCTCTATAAACATGTACATCCTGAAGTCTACTCAACAGTCTTTTATCTACCAATACATAATCCAACAAACTACTGTCATTTCGCCCTACATCATATCGTGTATACTTATTTATCCTCTTTTTCTTAAAATATGTATTACCTATAACTAAACCCCTTTCTATACAAAGTTCAATCAAAGGGCTCCCATTATCATTTACACCTGGCACCCCAAACTTACCTACCACACCCTCTCTAAAAGTTTCTCCTACTTTAGCATTCAAGTCCCCTACCACAATTACTCTCTCACTTGGTTCAAAGGCTCCTATACATTCACTTAACATCTCCCAAAATCTCTCTCTCTCCTCTGCATTCCTCTCTTCTCCAGGTGCATACACGCTTATTATGACCCACTTCTCGCATCCAACCTTTACTTTAATCCACATAATTCTTGAATTTACACATTCATATTCTCTTTTCTCCTTCCATAACTGATCATTTAACATTACTGCTACCCCTTCCTTTGCTCTAACTCTCTCAGATACTCCAGATTTAATCCCATTTATTTCCCCCCACTGAAACTCTCCTACCCCCTTCAGCTTTGTTTCGCTTAGGGCCAGGACATCCAACTTCTTTTCATTCATAACATCAGCAATCATCTGTTTCTTGTCATCCGCACTACATCCACGCACATTTAAGCAACCCAGTTTTATAAAGTTTTTCTTCTTCTCTTTTTTAGTAATTGTATACAGGAGAAGGGGTTACTAGCCCATTGCTCCCGGCATTTTAGTCGCCTCATACGACACGCATGGCTTACGGAGGAAAGATTCTTTTCCACTTCCCCATGGACAATAGAAGAAATAAAAAGAACAAGAGCTATTTAGAAAAAGGAGAAAAACCTAGATGTATGTATATATATATATATGCATGTGCGTGTCTATGAAGTGTGACCAAAGTGTAAGTAGGAGTAGCAAGATATCCCTGTTATCTTAGCGTGTTTATGAGACAGAAAAAGAAACCAGCAATCCTACCATCATGCAAAACAGTTACAGGTTTTTGTTTCACAGTCATCTGGCAGGACGGTAGTACTTCCCTGGGTGGTTGCTGTCTACCAACCTACTACCTATATGAAAAAACATCCACAAAATAAGTAAGACATCCTCATACACATCCGCATCCACGGATATCTAAATTTTCACATCCGATACATCTCTAGTAAGTACCTGGGTGTTAGGCGACTATTGTGGGTAGCATTCTGGGTTAATGATCCTTCAGGTTAATAAGCCGAAAAAATCTTTCTTCTCCTTCAAGCACGTTTCAGCATAGGATTCTGACCTTCAACATAGGATTCTGACCTTCAACATAGGATTCTGACCTTCAACATAGGATCCTGACCTTCAACATAGGATTCTGACTTTCAACATAGGATTCTGACCTTCAACATAGGATCCTGACCTTCAACATAGGATTCTGACCTTCAACATAGGATTCTGACCTTCAACATTGGATCCTGACCTTCAACATAGGATTCTGACTTTCAACATAGGATTCTGACTTTTAACATAGGATTCTGACATTCAATATAGATTTCTATCCTTTAACATAGAATTCTGGCCTTTAACATAGGATTCTGACCTTCAGTATAGATTTCTGACGTTTAACATAGGATTCTGACCTTCAGTATAGAATTTTGACCTTCAACATAGGATTCTGACCTTCACTATAGAATTCTGACCTTTAACATAGGATTCTGACCTTCAGTATAGAATCCTGACCTTTAACATAGGATTCTGACCTTCAATATAGAATTCTGACCTTTGACATAGGATTCTGACCCTCAATATAGAATTCTGACCTTCAACATAGAATTCTGACCTTCAACATAAAATTCTGACCTTCAACATAGGCTTCAGACCCTGCAGGGATGTCCTCAACGACCTTCACGATGAAGGGTGTAGAATGACCCTTGTGATTGGACACTACCAGACCCGTCATGCACAAATTTATATACCAAAAAAAAAAAAAGAGTGCCAGAGGATGATTCAGGTTCTACCTAAACTACGTTTGAACCAGGATCTCCTCGGTTTGTCTGCGACAAAAACAGAGAACAAGATCAACTGACCATGCGGGGATTTTTTTTTCCGATCTTATCACGATATATAACATTTATGTTCTCTTTCTCTATTTTTTTTTCATTTTGTGGTACTGGAGAGTGTTTTATATATATATATATATATATATATATATATATATATATATATATATATATATATACACTGATCTCTGGCTGAAGGAGACTCGAACCTACGAACCTTGGAACAAGGTACGCAGTGCTATACCGTTCTTACCACAATGGACAAGTGTGGTGAGAATGGTATAGCACTGCGTACCTTGTTCCAAGGTTCGTAGGTTCGAGTCTCCTTCAGCCAGAGATCAGTGTTTGTGTATATTTCCCATGCTCTTGCGAATTCCTTGTATATATATATTGGTGTTTTTTTCAGTCACAAGGGAACGTGTTGTGGTTGATTGTTGTGGTTGGTCGCATTTGTTTTTGCAAAACAGCTAAAAAAAAAGTCCTTGTTTTTGCAGTTCATTTTTGGTCAAACCTCGACTAAATGCAACTGTGTCGATGTATGTAAGAAGACCTGAGTCAGGGGCAGCCCCTCCGCCCACACCCGAAGGACATAAGAACATAAGAACATAAGAACGAAGGAACACTGCAGAAGGCCTACTGGCCCATGCGAGGCAGGTCCAAGTCTCCTACCGGCTTAAGCCAAAGCACCCAACCTAGTCAGGTCAGGTCACATTGACTTAAGGGAGGAACACGGCAACCGACCTGTTAGCACAAGCTATCAGGTCTAACTCACACCCACCCACATCTACTCATGTATTTATCCAACCTATTTTTAAAGCTACACAACGTTCTGGCCTCTATAACGGTACTTGGGAGTTTGTTCCACTCATCCACAACTCTATTACCAAACCAGTACTTTCCTATATCCTTCCTGAATCTGAATTTTTCCAACTTAAAACCATTGCTGCGAGTCCTGTCTAGGCTAGATATTTTCAGCACACTATTTACATCCCCTTTATTTATTCCTGTCTTCCATTTATACACCTCAATCATATCCCCCCTAATTCTACGTCTTTCTAGAGAGTGCAGTTTCAGGGCCCTTAGTCTATCCTCATAGGGAAGGTTTCTGATACATGGGATCATCTTTGTCATCCTCCTTTGTACATTTTCCAGAGAATTTATATCCATTCTGTAATACGGTGACCAAAACTGTGCAGCATAATCTAAATGAGGCCTAACCAAGGATGTATAGAGTTGAAGAACAACCTGAGGACTCCTATTATTTATGCTTCTTGATATGAAGCCAAGGATTCTATTAGCTTTATTGCGAACACTTATGCACTGTTGTCTTGGTTTCAGATTACTGCTAACCAGAACTCCTAAATCTTTTTCGCAATCCGTAATATTAAGATCTACATTATTTAGTTTATATGTGGCATGGTTATTGTCCTGTCCAACATTTAGAACTTTGCATTTGTCTATATTAAACTGCATCTGCCACTTCTCCGACCACTGCATCAGTCTATTCAAATCTTCCTGGAGTGCTCGAATGTCCTCGTCAGAATGAATTCGACGGCCTATTTTGGTGTCATCGGCAAACTTGCCGATGTCGCTCTTTATGCCCTCATCTATGTCGTTTATGTAGATTGTGAACAGCAGGGGGCCCAACACTGACCCCTGTGGAACACCGCTCGTGACGCTTCCCCACTCTGATTTCTCCCCATTTATGCAAACTCTCTGCTGCCTATTTGTCAACCATGCCTCTATCCAGGAAAAAATTTCTCCTCCTATTCCATGTGCTTTAATTTTCCTCAATAGTCTCTGATGTGGGACCCTGTCAAAAGCCTTACTGAAGTCCATATACACAATATCATATTCATTACCATGATCTACCTCCTCAAATACCTTAGTGAAAAAAGTTAATAAATTCGTAAGGCAGGAACGCCCCTTTGTAAAACCATGCTGAGATTCGTTGATTAATTTATGCTTTTCAAGATAGCTACGAACTGCCTCGGCAATTATTGATTCCATAAATTTTCCCACTATGGAGGTTAGGCTTATTGGTCTATAGTTCGAAGCTAAGGACCTGTCACCTGTTTTGAAAATAGGTATCACATTTGCCATTTTCCACTTATCTGGCACCATGCCAGTTTGTAGTGATATGTTGAAAAGATTAGCCAAAGGTGTGCTAAGCTCCTCTTTACATTCCTTTAGAACCCTTGCATACAGTTCATCAGGGCCTGGGGATTTGTTAGGTTTTAATTTATCTATTTGCCTAAGGACCATGTCACTTGTGACCCTAATAGTGCACAGTTTATTATCGTCCTGTTCTACATAATTTATCATTACTGGAATATCGCTGGTATCCTCCTGTGTAAAAACTGAGAGGAAGTATGTGTTAAAAATTCTACACATTTCCTTATCACTGTCAGTGAGCTGACCCGAGGAACTTTTGAGTGGGCCTATCTTGTCCCTGATCTTACTTCTGTATACCTGAAAGAATCCTTTTGGGTTAGTCTTCGATTCTTTTGCAACTTTAACCTCATAATCTCTTTTTGCTTTTCTAATTCCCTTTTTTATTTCTCTCTTTAACTGAATATATCGATTTCTTAATTGCGCCTCTCCTCTTTTGATTTGCCTATATATGCCTCTCTTTTGACCAATCAGATATTTTAATCTATTGTTCATCCATTTAGGATCATTTTTGTTTGATCTGATTTCCCTATTTGGAACATAATTTGACTGAGCAGCTAGAACTATGCCCTGGAAAGCATCATATCGGCAACCATCACCACCTACCTGACCCTTAGTCAGGTCATTCCAGTTCAGCCCACCTAAGTAATTTTTCAGTCCTATGAAATCAGCCAAGCGAAAGTCAGGGACGGAGACTTGATTGTCATTATTAGGGGAATTCCATGATATATTAAAACTGAGTGATTTGTGATCACTCTCCCCAAGCTCATCATTAACCTCAAGATTATTAATTAGTGTTTCCCTACTGGCAAGAACCAAGTCAAGGAGGTTATTTCCCCTAGTTGGCTCTGTCACAAACTGTTTTAAAAAACAATCCTGGATCGTATCAAGAAAGTCACCCGACTCTAAATTTCCTGTCAAATTGCTCCAGTCAATCTGTCTATAGTTGAAATCTCCCATTAGCACAACATTTTCGTATGTAGATGCCTTACGAATTTCGTCCCATAGAAGTTTACTGCACTCCCTATCAAGATTTGGGGCCCTGTAAATCACACCCAAAATTAGTTTTTCTCGGCCCTCGAGAAGCTGTAACCAAACAGATTCAGTGGCTGACGCTTCTAATTTAATATCTTGTCTAACACAACAATTTAAATTGTCTCTGACATACATCGCTACTCCACCACCTTTCCTGTTGACCCTGTCAGTGTGGAATAATTTATAGCCTTGTATGTGACATTCAGAGGGCATCTCTCTATCTTTCAGATTGAGCCAGGTCTCTGTTATAGCAATAATATCTATGTTTCCTGCACTTGCAATTAATCTTAGCTCATCTATCTTATTTCTAACACTCCTGCTATTAGTATAGTAAACCTTAAGGGAGCTAGTCCCTTGCTGCCCTCTGCTGTTCCCCTTTGTTTGCTGGCCTGTTCTATTGTCTTTATTTATAACTTCATGCTGAATGCCTTTTATACATTTACTGTTTCCAACCCTAGTGTTGCAACCTGCTTGTTTCCCACACACACCCATACCTCTATCTTCCATCAGTTTAAAATCATAGGCGTGGGTTCCAATCATGGGCTGTTGAAGACATGTGGGCAAGTCTCCTTTTACCTGCTGTCCCTGTTTACCTAGCAGGAAATGCATACCTGCTAGGTATGCATTTCCTGCTAGGTAAACAGGGTAAGGTACACGTACCTTACACTTGCTGTGTCTATTTCTCTGGTAAGAAATAGGTACCTGGGTGTTGGTTGACTTTCATGGGTGGACTCCATAGCAAGTTGAGAGGTGTGGAGCAAGTCTCTTTACACCTTCTGCCTCTGTTTATCTAGCAGCAAGTAGATACGAGACTGTTGTTAGCCGTAGTATACATTAGAAGTTCCTGAGCATCGAAATAACCTAAGGTAGGATAACAGGTCTTAACGTGTAAACTACGATAAGATAACAAATCGTAACCTGTAAATAAACTATTCATCTATCATCATTCTGTCTTGCAGGAGGAGCCACATGTCTCTGGTGCATCCAACAAGATTAGCAGACTCTTGGATGTCACTACCACCCCCCGGCTCCGGCTGGGTTACAAGTATCTTTGGCAGGTTAAATCACAACCACCAGAAGTTGACCAAACGAAATGTAAACTTTGCCAGATGGGCAATTGTCACACCCTGCGTCATTATGTACTGGAGTGCGATAAATTTAATAAATTCAGAGACAACTCACTCAGAAATGTTCAAGATATGTCAAAGTATTTTATCCACAGTGGTATAATATTACAAACCATTCTGGAAAAATACCCTGACCTTGCTCACTGTAAATAAAGCATTGCCATTTTGTGTGTGTGTGTGTGTGTGTGTATGTGTGTGTATGTGTGTGTGTGTACTCATTGTGGTTGCAGGGGTCGAGTCACAACTGGCCCCGAGTCACAGCTCCTATATGTGTGTGTGACCAAATTAATATCTGCATAAATAACTCATTACGATTGTGACCAAATATAAACATTTAAACGGTTCATTACCACTGTAACTTGTTTAGCTATCAAAATTTAGTGGTCAAGTCCCTGGACTTATGTAATCTTTTGACTACCACCCACAGGATGGCTATGGGGTGCATAATAAAGACGTTAAACTAAATAAACTAATAATAATAATAATAATAATAATATTTATGTCTACAAGTACATGTACAAGGTATACAGGTCTAGCTGACATCAATGACATACTACTATATAGAAAGCCTCTTGCTATGCTGAGCATTTCGGGCAAATTAGGTCAATTTTCTCTCCCAGGATGCGACCCACATGAGTTGACTAACGTACCTGTTTTACTGCTAGGTGAACATGGACAGCAGGTGTCTTAAGGAAACGCGTCCTAATGTTTCCAGCTGAACCGAGGATCGAACCAGTATGTGAGGTGAGTGCGCTAGCGATCCAGCAATCTAGAATAACAAGTCTTAACTTCTAAATGAGCTAAGATAGAATAACAAATCTTAGCCTGAACATTCAGGGATCTAAAAACAATTTATTACAAATTTTAATAATAACCCTTTTCGAAAAGCATATTTTGAGAACACGTAGAAGACAGACATGTTATATGCTAAGGGCGAGACGTATGGGAAAGTCTTCTTACACCCGTTGCCTTTGTTCATCTAGCAGTAAATAAGTAAGACAAGAATTTTAACCCCGGAGGGTTAGCCACCAAGAATAACCCACGAAAGTCAGTGCGTCATCGAGGACTGTCTGTCTTATTTCCTTTGTGGTCGTCAAGGATGCGACCCACACCAGTCGACTAACACCCAGGTACCTATTTGCTGCTAGGTGAACATAACAACAGGTGTAAGGAAACACGTCGAAATGTTTCCACCCCGCCGGGAATCGAACCCGGGCCCTACGTGTGTGAAGCGAGAGATTTAGCCACCAGGCAACCGGGGCACCTGAGTGTTATTCGACTGTTGTGGGTCACATCCTGGAGGATGGTCAGTGTTACAATATCTAAGAGACTCGAACTCCCTCAAATGACCTAATTGCTCTCACTCAGTGAGTGAGAACCACTGTAGTACACTGAGAAATCAGTAACAATGCCGCAAAGCACACAGATTAAGAAGAGGTATGATAAAGCTCATGGAGCAGGAAGAGTGACATAGCGACCAGGGAAGAGGCGGGGTCAGAAGCTGTGACTCGACCCCTGCAACCACAACTAGGTGAGTACAAGAACACGAATAAGGCAGACATGTTATACACTGAACAAGACAGATGTGAAGTACCCTGAGGACAGTAAATAATAGTAATATTTCTCATTGTTATTTTTGACAATGAGAAATGACTTCAATTATTTATTATGGACAATAACACACACACACAAGCTAAACGGCCCACAGTAACAACATATCGACCGTGCGTGAGCGAAACATCTTCATTACATAGCGTTTCCAACCGTTATTTTTGTTTACCTCGTATTATTTACATGTCAAATACTTGTGAATAACAAACACATTTAGGACACGTACACCCCCCCCCCCGTCCCAGAGATCCCATGGCCCTTACAAAAGACCTTCAGACAACCTTCAGTCGTTACCTTGAAGCCAAGCTCCATTTTTTCCTCCTTTTATCACCTTTTTAACCCCTTTTTTATATACAGATCCTGTTCACGAATTTACATAAAAAAATTTGATTGCTTGGCAAGATTGAGAAGTTGATTTTATGTCCAGAAACTTCAAGGAATTTTATCCCCAGGTGTATAAACAGGTGCCTAGATGCTGATAGATTAAGACTTAGCACAGGAACATGCTCCTAGGCTATTACCTAGCATACAAACAAGGCTTCTGGGGGCCTACTAGGTATACAAACTAGCTTCTAGGCTATTAGCTAACGTACAAACAATCTAGGCTATTACCTAGCATAGCGACAGAGTCTTGGGACTAGTTTACTACCTAGCAGGTAATAAACTAGTCCTGGGGTCTTCTAGGCTATTACCTAGCATAGAGACAAGCTTCTAGGCTAATGCCTAGCATACAAACAACCTAATAAGCTGTTACCTAGCATAGGGACAGGCTTCTGGGGGCCTACTAGGTATACAAACTAGCTCCTAGGCTATTACCTAGCATAGAGACAGACTCTTGGGACTAGTTTATTACCTAGCAGGTAATAAACTAATCCTGGGGTCTTCTAGGCTATTACCTAGCATAGAAACAGGCTCCTGGGACCTATCAAACTATCACCTAGCACACAGACAAGCTCGTAGGCGTAGCACAGAGACAGGCTCCTAGGCTATTGCCTATCATAGAGACGGACTTCCTGGGGCTCCTAGGCTATTAGCTAGCATATGGACAGGTTCCTATGGGTTCCTAGGCTAAGACCTAGCATTCTGACAGTTACCTGGTATACCATATGAAACAGCAATATTATAGAATCTACCCTGAAAAAAATGCCCAGAAAAATGTTAAGTGTTTGTAGTCCAGAGGGATTCATGCCCTTTCGTAGGCCTCCCGCTATAAGCCTATCCACATTTCCTGTTATGTTCTCCCTACAGTAGTTCCAGTTTGTGTACTGGTCTCCAGTGACGTACCATTACACAGATAACCCGCACTTAGGAGAAACTTATGACGGTGTTTCGGTCCGACTAGTTAATGGTTCAAGTCGGACCGAAACGTCGTCATAAAGTTTCTTTCTCGTACGTGCGGGTTATTTGCGTATTGTTCCAGTCACGGCATTGCGCCTTTTTTACTCTTCTTTAGAGTAACATTGTTCAACGCCTCTCTGCAGTCCAGAAACGTGCGGTCCACCCATTCATCTCTTCCCTGCTTGTTATGCAGTTGGTTATCTTATATATATATCTTTTATGTAGTGCTTTTTGTGTAAATGAGACTGGAAATGCGCAGCCAAAATTGACTAATCAATTTTTAATTCACTTTTCCAATCAGATTTACGAAAAAAATTGTTCTATAGACAGGAGACTTTACCTTCCTCCACCCCCCCCCTCAAAAAAACAGGTGTTTCGTGTTCAGTTAAGATTTCAGGTGTTTCGTGTTCAATAAGATTTCAGGTGTTTCTGATGTTATCTGTTCCATTATCGCGGTAGCGAGGCTCTAGCTTTCACGAAGTTAGGCCTGCCTTATACATTATCTTTATTATTATTATTACATTTGATGGAGAAGCGTTAAGCCCGTATGAGTCCCACAGCAGCTGGGGGATAGGTGTTCAGGCTTGATCCAGGGAAGGACAAAGGTAGTAACTATATGATGCAATTTTTTTGTGACTAACTGGCATCTTCGACCATCAAATTTGTGGCTTGATAAAGCCCATTGTGTGGGCGAAACGTGTCAGTAAAGGGTCGCATTATGCTGCATTTGTGTTTATTTTTCCATGCAAAAGCAGACTAGTCTAACTCAAAGAGAATTCAAGTTCTTTCATGAGAGAATTCAACCTCTGTCATGAGAAATTCTAACTCTAGCAGTGGGGAAGTCAAATTATGAGGCATTCAGGCGCCACGATGGGGGATTTTCACATTCTATGAAAGAAAATTCAAACTCTGTCAAAGGGAATTTAAACTATCATGGAGAATTCAAATTCAAACAATGGAGAATTTAAACTATCATGACAAATTCAAACCTTAGCACCTGACAAATACAAACCCTGTCACAGAAAATTCAAACTGTCAAGGCGAATTCAAAACTCCATCCGACAGAATTCGAACTCCACAGATTTCTCAAACGCACTCAGAGGAAAGAAGTGGAACCAGAGGAGGACAAAAGTGACCAGGTCGTCTCTCCCCAGGTTCTTAACATTCCCTCTGTGTTTCGAATGATTGATCGGAGGATACAAATATGTGACCACCTGCCTTAATTAACTTTTTTTCAAAGGTGGATATAATCTCCAGGAAGCATCATTATAATAGTGAATGACAGATCTTTTCCCAAGGGTTTTAATCACGTTTCAAATTTCGTAGTATAGAAAGTTGCTAAATTAAGTTGTTTACGTAAGGACTGGATTCGGAGATTCTTTCAGTAAATAGAATAGATCTGTTATTACTGCATGATAACTTAAACTCAGGAGGAGTTTGATAATAGACTTGGAGCTATATCCTAGTGAGCTGTAATATACGGTCTAAGATATTTCTCCTTTTTTAAAACCATTTTTTCCCCTAATACTGTTTTTTTGTGTGGTTGAGAGTGTTGAACTTTCAGTCTCCCGAGCGGAGGAGAATGGGAAGAGATAGGATAAAAGGGACACATGGTGCAAAATAGGAAGAAAGAGTGTTTATGTTTTTTTAATTGGAATTAAATCCTATCGACACGAGTGTCATTAGGGCTGCTTGTCACCTGTGCCCCACCAGTCAAGAATACTTTAATAGCTAAAACGGTTTAAAATCCCAGTGTACATAATCTGAGAGACATACACCTCTCAGTGTATATATCCTAACATATATATATATATATATATATATATATATATATATATATATATATATATATATATATATATATATATATATATATATATATATATATATATATATATATGCAAAACAACCACTCTGAAAAAAATAGAGAAATTCCAAGCGCTTTCGTGACTACTCACATTATCAAGGAACTATGAAAGTAAAGCATACAAGGAAGCTATATAAGGGGTCAGGCCAGCACCTCACTATCAGATCCCACAACGGTTAAACACTTGACGCGCGCCGACCCAACTTGGATCGGTCCTTTGCACAACTCACCCCACAAACTATTCTACCCAAGAAAATTTAAAAATTATTTGTCCAGTGTATTATTAAATTCTTCCCAAATTCTATTAATTATAAATGGATCTAATTTATATAAACCAAAGGAAATATTCATATTATTGTCAAAACTGCTTTTTATGAAACAAGATTCAATTATATTCCTGTCGACCATGGACTTGCTTGATACTACTTTCTCAACTTTTTGAAAATCAATTGGATGGTTAAAATCTCTTACATGAATAAATAGAGCATTGGAATCTTGCCCAGTTCTAATGCTATATTTATGTTGTTTTAATCTTAGTTCGAGATTTTTACCAGTTTGACCGTAATAAACTTTATCGCAAATTTTACAAGGAATCTTATAGACACATCCATCAGCATTTTGGGGGGAATTCTTTATCAAAAGTTTTTTTTACTGTATCAAGATTTTTGAATACAACTTTAATATTAAAAGTCTTAAGAAGAGAAGGCATATCAACCAAGTTTTCATGGTAAGGGAGAACCAACATATTTTTAATTGAATAAGGCTGGTTGTCCCTTTTTGGATTGTAAAAAGTATTTCTAGCAACTTTAAAAGATTTATCAATTACATTTCTTGGGTATTTTAAATCATTACCTATTTCATAAATTTTGGATATTTCCTCATCTATGAACTCAGGACTACAAATTCGTAAAGCTCTCAGAAACACTGATGAGAAAACAGACAGTTTGACTCATCAATGTTTCTGAGAGCTTTACGAATTTGTAGTCCTGAGTTCATAGATGAGGAAATATCCAAAATTTATGATAATGTGAGTAGTCACGAAAGCGCTTGGAATTTCTCTATTTTTTTCAGAGTGGTTGTTTTGCATATTCCGAAATCACCTGTTTACTGTGATCTTATTGCATATTATATATATATATATATATATATATATATATATATATATATATATATATATATATATATATATATATATATATATATATATATATATATATATATATATATATATATGTATGTATATATATATATATATATATAGATATATATATCTATATATATATATATCTATCTACATATATATATCTATATATATATATATATATATATATCTATATATATATATATATATATATATATATATATATATATATATGTATATATATATATATATGTATATATATAGGTAGTAGGTTGGTAGACAGCAACCACCCAGGGAAGTACTACCGTCCTGCCAGATGACTGTGAAACAAAAACCTGTAATTGTTTTGCATGATGGTAGGATTGCTGGTTTCTTTTTCTGTCTCATAAACACGCTAAGATAACAGGGATATCTTGCTACTCCTACTTACACTTTGGTCACACTTCATAGACACGCACATGCATATATATATATACATACATCTAGGTTTTTCTCCTTTTTCTAAATAGCTCTTGTTCTTTTTTATTTCTTCTATTGTCCATGGGGAAGTGGAAAAGAATCTTTCCTCCGTAAGCTATGCGTGTCGTATGAGGCGACTAAAATGCCGGGAGCAATGGGCTAGTAACCCCTTCTCCTGTATACAATTACTAAAAAAGAGAAGAAGAAAAACTTTATAAAACTGGGTTGCTTAAATGTGCGTGGATGTAGTGCGGATGACAAGAAACAGATGATTGCTGATGTTATGAATGAAAAGAAGTTGGATGTCCTGGCCCTAAGCGAAACAAAGCTGAAGGGGGTAGGAGAGTTTCAGTGGGGGGAAATAAATGGGATTAAATCTGGAGTATCTGAGAGAGTTAGAGCAAAGGAAGGGGTAGCAGTAATGTTAAATGATCAGTTATGGAAGGAGAAAAGAGAATATGAATGTGTAAATTCAAGAATTATGTGGATTAAAGTAAAGGTTGGATGCGAGAAGTGGGTCATAATAAGCGTGTATGCACCTGGAGAAGAGAGGAATGCAGAGGAGAGAGAGAGATTTTGGGAGATGTTAAGTGAATGTATAGGAGCCTTTGAACCAAGTGAGAGAGTAATTGTGGTAGGGGACTTGAATGCTAAAGTAGGAGAAACTTTTAGAGAGGGTGTGGTAGGTAAGTTTGGGGTGCCAGGTGTAAATGATAATGGGAGCCCTTTGATTGAACTTTGTATAGAAAGGGGTTTAGTTATAGGTAATACATATTTTAAGAAAAAGAGGATAAATAAGTATACACGATATGATGTAGGGCGAAATGACAGTAGTTTGTTGGATTATGTATTGGTAGATAAAAGACTGTTGAGTAGACTTCAGGATGTACATGTTTATAGAGGGGCCACAGATATATCAGATCACTTTCTAGTTGTAGCTACACTGAGAGTAAAAGGTAGATGGGATACAAGGAGAATAGAAGCATCAGGGAAGAGAGAGGTAAAGGTTTATAAACTAAAAGAGGAGGCAGTTAGGGTAAGATATAAACAGCTATTGGAGGATAGATGGGCTAATGAGAGCATAGGCAATGGGGTCGAAGAGGTATGGGGTAGGTTTAAAAATGTAGTGTTAGAGTGTTCAGCAGAAGTTTGTGGTTACAGGAAAGTGGGTGCAGGAGGGAAGAGGAGCGATTGGTGGAATGATGATGTAAAGAGAGTAGTAAGGGAGAAAAAGTTAGCATATGAGAAGTTTTTACAAAGTAGAAGTGATGCAAGGAGGGAAGAGTATATGGAGAAAAAGAGAGAAGTTAAGAGAGTGGTGAAGCAATGTAAAAAGAGAGCAAATGAGAGAGTGGGGGAGATGTTATCAACAAATTTTGTTGAAAATAAGAAAAAGTTTTGGAGTGAGATTAACAAGTTAAGAAAGCCTAGAGAACAAATGGATTTGTCAGTTAAAAATAGGAGAGGAGAGTTATTAAATGGAGAGTTAGAGGTATTGGGAAGATGGAAGGAATATTTTGAGGAATTGTTAAATGTTGATGAAGATAGGGAAGCTGTGATTTCGTGTATAGGGCAAGGAGGAATAACATCTTGTAGGAGTGAGGAAGAGCCAGTTGTGAGTGTGGGGGAAGTTCGTGAGGCAGTAGGTAAAATGAAAGGGGGTAAGGCAGCCGGGATTGATGGGATAAAGATAGAAATGTTAAAAGCAGGTGGGGATATAGTTTTGGAGTGGTTGGTGCAATTATTTAATAAATGTATGGAAGAGGGTAAGGTACCTAGGGATTGGCAGAGAGCATGCATAGTTCCTTTGTATAAAGGCAAAGGGGATAAAAGAGAGTGCAAAAATTATAGGGGGATAAGTCTGTTGAGTGTACCTGGTAAAGTGTATGGTAGAGTTATAATTGAAAGAATTAAGAGTAAGACGGAGAATAGGATAGCAGATGAACAAGGAGGCTTTAGGAAAGGTAGGGGGTGTGTGGACCAGGTGTTTACAGTGAAACATATAAGTGAACAGTATTTAGATAAGGCTAAAGAGGTCTTTGTGGCATTTATGGATTTGGAAAAGGCGTATGACAGGGTGGATAGGGGGGCAATGTGGCAGATGTTGCAAGTGTATGGTGTAGGAGGTAGGTTACTGAAAGCAGTGAAGAGTTTTTACGAGGATAGTGAGGCTCAAGTTAGAGTATGTAGGAAAGAGGGAAATTTTTTCCCAGTAAAAGTAGGCCTTAGACAAGGATGTGTGATGTCACCGTGGTTGTTTAATATATTTATAGATGGGGTTGTAAGAGAAGTAAATGCGAGGGTCTTGGCAAGAGGCGTGGAGTTAAAAGATAAAGAATCACACACAAAGTGGGAGTTGTCACAGCTGCTCTTTGCTGATGACACTGTGCTCTTGGGAGATTCTGAAGAGAAGTTGCAGAGATTGGTGGATGAATTTGGTAGGGTGTGCAAAAGAAGAAAATTAAAGGTGAATACAGGAAAGAGTAAGGTTATGAGGATAACAAAAGGATTAGGTGATGAAAGATTGAATATCAGATTGGAGGGAGAGAGTATGGAGGAGGTGAACGTATTCAGATATTTGGGAGTGGACGTGTCAGCGGATGGGTCTATGAAAGATGAGGTGAATCATAGAATTGATGATGGAAAAAGAGTGAGTGGTGCACTTAGGAGTCTGTGGAGACAAAGAACTTTGTCCTTGGAGGCAAAGAGGGGAATGTATGAGAGTATAGTTTTACCAACGCTCTTATATGGGTGTGAAGCGTGGGTGATGAATGTTGCAGCGAGGAGAAGGCTGGAGGCAGTGGAGATGTCATGTCTGAGGGCAATGTGTGGTGTGAATATAATGCAGAGAATTCGTAGTTTGGAAGTTAGGAGGAGGTGCGGGATTACCAAAACTGTTGTCCAGAGGGCTGAGGAAGGGTTGTTGAGGTGGTTCGGACATGTAGAGAGAATGGAGCGAAACAGAATGACTTCAAGAGTGTATCAGTCTGTAGTGGAAGGAAGGCGGGGTAGGGGTCGGCCTAGGAAGGGTTGGAGGGAGGGGGTAAAGGAGGTTTTGTGTGCGAGGGGCTTGGACTTCCAGCAGGCATGCGTGAGCGTGTTTGATAGGAGTGAATGGAGACAAATGGTTTTTAATACTTGACGTGCTGTTGGAGTGTGAGCAAAGTAACATTTATGAAGGGATTCAGGGAAACCGGCAGGCCGGACTTGAGTCCTGGAGATGGGAAGTACAGTGCCTGCACTCTGAAGGAGGGGTGTTAATGTTGCAGTTTAAAAACTGTAGTGTAAAGCACCCTTCTGGCAAGACAGTGATGGAGTGAATGATGGTGAAAGTTTTTCTTTTTCGGGCCACCCTGCCTTGGTGGGAATCGGCCGGTGTGATAATAATAATAATAATAAAATATATATATATATATATATATATATATATATATATATATTATATATATATATATATATATATATATATATATATATATATAAAGTTTGGATAACTTTGCTCAATAATAACCCACATGGAGACCAAAACTCAGATTAGGATAACCTTAAATAACTGAGACTAACCCAATAAAATCAAACTCTGTAACTTGTTACCGTTGGGTTGTAAATGAAATAATAACGTGTGGATAACAGGAATAATGCTGACAACACTGTCCTCAGTCAGTATAGAAGAAAGTAAGAAAGCACTGGTTTGGGAAGGTCAAAACCCGAAGGGGGCCATACAGAGTCTGGATAATGAGAGGTAATCAGGTTTGAGTTAAAAGACTAGCTCTAATTCTTTGAATCAAGAGCTTGGGACATCTCTCACAACAGGTAGTGCAGGGCAAGGAACAGGTGGTGGCGACCACCTCACTAGCCTCTCTATCAGAACATCTTTTAAGCTTTACCTGCGACTTTCTCCTTCCCTATATCACTCACCCATCACCACCACCACTCACCATCACCATCACCACCACTCACCA
The DNA here is from genome assembly GCF_038502225.1 of Cherax quadricarinatus. NCBI lineage: Eukaryota > Metazoa > Arthropoda > Malacostraca > Decapoda > Parastacidae > Cherax > Cherax quadricarinatus. The sequence goes on along the minus strand of NC_091340.1, from coordinate 6,295,721 downwards.
TCACCACCACTCACCATCACCAACACACTTGTTGGCCCTCATTACAGTAGGTAGAATGTACCACTCCAGCACATATGTCCGACCTGCCCAAAATTTATAAACCAGGGACTCCATTCCCAGGTACCACCACCAACACCACTATGAACACTAGTAGCGACCCACGTTAACTATCCGGTCTATTATGGAACTCACGACTCACCTGAAACACTCAGATCTACACACAGAATCAAGAGCATATGAATATGAAGTAAGAAGTTATTTGGCCGCAAGGGAGTTGACCCCCGGAACCCTCTCCAGGTATACATCCATGTTCATCCAGGTACCTACCACGTAAGCCATTGGTCTCATTCGTGTGAAAAATTCATGATGGACTCCTGTTTACATAAGATTTCCTTGACGCCATCGAATTGTAAGTGAATCGCAACTGTTTTCTCTTGTTTAAGACTCCGTGTATAAGCAGTTTTTCGGTTTGACCCATGGGTTCGTCCTTTAGTGTAGTGTGGTGTAGTGTAGTGTTGTGTTGTGTAGTGTAGTGTTGTGTTGTGTTGTGTAGTGTAGTGTTGTGTTGTGTAGTGTAGTGTAGTGTAGTGTGTTGTGTAGTGTTGTGTAGTGTAGTGTAGTGTAAGATAGATAAGATAAGATAAGATTTCGTTCGGATTTTTAACCCCGGAGGGTTAGCCACCCAGGATAACCCAAGAAAGTCAGTGCGTCATCGAGGACTGTCTAACTTATTTCCATTGGGGTCCTTAATCTTGTCCCCCAGGATGCGACCCACACCAGTCGACTAACACCCAGGTACCTATTTGCTGCTAGGTGAACAGGACAATAGGTGTAAGGAAACGTGTCGGAATTTCCACCCGCCGGGAATCGAACCCGAGCCCTCCGTGTGTGAAGCGGGAGTTTTAGCCACCAGGCCACCGGGCCTGTAGTGTAGTGTCGTGTAGTGTAGTGTAGTGTTGTGTTGTGTAGTGTAGTGTCGTGTCGTGTAGTGTAGTGTTGTGTTGTGTAGTGTAGTGTTGTGTTGTGTAGTGTAGTGTAGTGTAGTGTAGTGTCAGTCTAAACATGGAACACCTAGAGGCAGAGACCAAAAAATTCACATCTCACAAGTGTGATATGGCTAAGATACGTCGTCGTTTTTCATAGTCATTGCCCCCCACCCACCCCCTCGACGTCTCAACACCCAGGATGTTCTCAACATGAATTCGGCAGAAACTTTTATTTAAAAGAAAATATTGGACAGATTCCCTTTCTTTACGTGACGATCCGAGAAGATGGCGGTAAACTTGATTTTAAAGCCTGTCGCAAACCAACATACGACTATAACAAGGACTATCTACATAACGATTCACATCACGCCTACAAAACCAAGTGAGAGATCATGATCGAATTCGTCTTCAGAGTACCTTGAATTTCTTTCACTCCCGCATTTCTTGAGGAAGAAGGTAAAAATGTCAACCAAGTCTTCAGAGAACTTCACTCACAATATTTTATCATCGACTGCAAGAAGAAAGCTGAGATACTAACCAATATCAGAGTCACCAACATTTTACCTAAAACCATAAAAGACTTAGTCTAGAAGAAATGTAGACCAAAGAGCACTATTGCCGGCGTTCATGCCATACCGTGTGGAGGTTGTGACAGTGTTAATGTAGGAGAAGCTTTCAGTGATTATATATATATATATATATATATATATATATATATATATATATATATATATATATATATATATATATATATATATATATATATATATATATATATATATATATATATATTATATATATATATATATATATATATATATATATATATATATATATATATATATATATATATATATATATATATATATATATATATATATATATATATATATATATATATATATATATATATATATATATATATATAGGGGACTAAGGCATTGAGAAATTTACCTAGCTTTCCGGAAGCTGGTTAAATATCTTGGGTTCGATCCCCGGCTGGTCGCAGTATTGCTGTTTGCTTAAAAAAAACACTCGTTTCTTGAATGCTGTCATTCAGCTCCACCCATGGCTGTTTTGCATCCTGTATCGCTTGATCGTGATTATTGCAGCAGGTTATGTTTAGTAGCAGCAGTCCGACACAACCAATACAATTTCTCAAAACTCTAGATCGTTCACCATCCCTGAAGTCTTAGTGAGGCTTATTCTATACACAAATAACCCGCACATAGGAGAGAGGAGCTTAGGACGACGTTTCGGTCCGACTTGGACTTGTGTCTTTTTAAATAGTGTAAGTGACTGAAACGTCATCGTAAGCTCTTCCTATGTGCGGGTTATTTGTGCATTGTTCCAGTCACAGTATTGTGCCTTTTTGTTCTCTGAGGCTTATTCTCCCTCAACCTGACACTGTTGGCAGTGTTAGGTTGAGGGACACACCTACTCGACTGGCTCCTCGCATGACAACATTCTTCAGCCTCAGGACCGCTCCCTGACCACCATATAATCCAGTGTCGTGCTGTTATTCTCTCAATAGATTTATAAAGTTCTTGGTGAACGAAATGTCTTCATTAACACAATGCTATAATCAGGACATTGTCCCTCATTAACATACACTCACTGCCATAGAATTACTGGCAGGTCCTACTTACTGTAGTAGCCTACTAGTCCATACTAGGCTTTTCTTACTCAGACCCGACTGTTCCTACGCATGTACCTGCCAAACCTATTTGTTTTTTAAGCTACACGATTAAATCACTTCACTGACACTACTCGCGAGTTTCTTTCACTCTTCTACAAATCTACTGCCAAGCCACTGCTCTCCTATATCCGTTCTCAGCCAGAATTTGGCCGACTTGAATCCATTGCAGCGAGTGCTGGCTTGGTCACAAATTTTTTAACGCGTTTCCTAATTCTTGGACTTGCCTGCCTACCTACCTGAACTTCACAAGGGATTATTATTATTACTATTATTGATTATTATTATTATTATTATTAATGATTATTATTGTGTATTGTTGATTATTATTGTGTATTATTGATTATTATTATTATTGTTATTGATTATTATTACTGATTATTATTATTATTATTATTATTATTAATATTATACTCTGGGAAGACAGTGTACCTCTATGGGTCACAAGCGGCTGACAAAGGGGAAGCGCTAAACCCGCAGGGAGGGGGTGACAGCGCCAAGAGTTGAGGGAGGGAGGGGGTTAAGAATGGTATGAGGTAAATCAGGTTTGACCCGTGGAAGGAGAGAAAGGGCAGCTCAGATTCCTTGGATCAAGAGCACTTCAGTATCTAAAGGCAGTAGTGGATCCGTCGATTCCACGACCTTGAGACTGAGTCCAGCTTGCGTCATCAATAGTCTGTTGCTGTGCCACCAGCTGTGTCACTAGCTGTGCCACCAGCTGTGTCACTAGCTGTGCCACCAGCTGTGTCACTAGCTGTGCCACCAGCTGTGTCACTAGCTGTGCCACCAGCTCTGTCACCAAGTGTGCCACTACCTGTGCCACCATTGTCCAACTTGCTGTGCCACCAGCTGTTCTACTAGCTGTGCCACCAGCTGTGTCACCAGCTGTGCCACCAGTTGTGCTACCAGCTGTGCTACCAGCTGTACCACCAGCTGTACCACCAGCTGTGCTACCGGCTGTCACCAGCTGTGCCACCAGCTGTCACCAGCTATGCCACCAGCTGTACCACCAGCTGTTCCACCACCATGGTGAAATCATTCACATATATGGTAACCAGGTATTCTGAAAGCGGAATACTCAACAGACGATCGGTTTCATATTTCCAACGCTGGTGTAGTGCAACTGTCTGCATGTGCAGGGGCTCTCTGCTCATTATTATATATAGCCTTCCTGATTTTAGCTTCCATGCGATAACTGGAGAAATTGTCATCCGATCGCCTTTAAACTTTCAACACTGGCGTATTCTACTTAGAAGGTTGCGAATGTTATTAGTGTAGTGCTAGTTAAGGTTGGTTAATGGGGTTTACAACCTATCTACTACGCGAGCGTCATTAAAGCTAAGTGTCTCCTTTTCACAACTAGTCAAAAATGTTTCAATCCCTAAAATAGGGTTGAAAATAAACTATCATCGTATATACAATAAGAGACATGCACCTCTCTGTGTGTATATCCTGTGCTAAACGAAGTACCCTTTTCCCCTTAAAAGGGAAGAGTCAGCTGACTCATGCAATGTGGAGCTTTTGGACCTTGTGGACTATGTAGCACTGACTGTGCAACATGGTGCTTCCCTCAGCGCAATTTGGTAGTTGAATTGATCAACGTGTTATGCAGATGTCAGCTGCTTCCTTGCGTGCTTGTTGCACCACACCAGCTACCAGGGTTAGGGCACTATACTACGTAACCTGTCAGTGGCCATTAAACCAAGACACGGTGTAACTGCCAGTGGCCCTATATACCACAACAACAAGATACCAGAATTATTTGTTGTCTTTATCTACACTATTACTCTCTACTAAAATAAGGTTTGAATCTTTTACCTGGAGGGTATTCCGGGGATCAACGCCCCCGCGGCCCGGTCCAAGACTAGGTCTCCCTGTGGATCAGGGCCTGATTAACCAGGCTGTTATTGCTGGCCTACGTATTCCAACATATGAACCACAGCCTGGCTGATCCGGCACCGACTTATTTAGGCACCGAGGGTATTTAGGTTAAATTACTATGGCGTGGGTATCTCATACGATTTCCATGGTGTGGGTATCTCATACCATTACCATGGTAAGGGTATCATACCATTACCATGGTATGGGTACCTCATACCATTACCATGGTATGGGTATCTAACACCATTACCATAGCATGGGTATCTCTTACCATTACCATGGTATGGGTATCTCATACCATTACCATGGTATGAATATCTCACACCATTACCATGGTGTGGGTATCTCATACCATTACCATGGTATGGGTATCTCATACCATTACCATGGTATGAGTATCTCATACCATTACCATGGTGTGGGGTATTTCATACCATTACCATGGTGTGGGGTATCTCATACCATTACCATGGTGTGGGGTATCTTATACCATTACCATGGTTTGGGGTATCATACCATTACCAAGGTATGAGTATCTGATACCATTACCATGGTGTGGGGTATCTCATACCATTACCATGGTGTGAGGTATCTCATACCATTACCATGGTATGAATATCTCACACCATGGTTTGGGGTATCATACCATTACCAAGGTATGAGTATCTGATACCATTACCATGGTGTGGGGTATCTCATACCATTACCATGGTGTGAGGTATCTCATACCATTACCATGGTATGAATATCTCATACCATTACCATGGTGTGGGATATCTCATACCATTACCATGGTGTGGGGTATGTCATACCATTACCATGGTGTGGGGTATCTCATACCATTACCATGGTGTGGGGTATCTCATACCATTACCATGGTATGAATATCTCATACCATTGCCATGGTGTGGGGTATCATACCATTACCATGGTGTTGGGTATCTCATACCATTACCATGGTGTGGGGTATCTCATACCATTACCATGGTGTGGGTATCTCATACCATTACCATGGTATGAATATCTCATACCATTACCATGGTATGAATATCTCATACCATTACCATAGTGTGGGGTATCTCGTACCATTACCATGGTGTGAGGTATCTCATACCATTACCATGGTGTGGGTATCTCATGCCATTACCATGGTATGAATATCTCATACCATTACCATGGTATGAATATCTCATACCATTACCATGGTGTGGGGTATCTCGTACCATTACCATGGTGTGGGGTATCTCGTACCATTACCATGGTGTGAGGTATTTCATACCATTACCATGGTGTGGGGCATCTCATACAATTACCATGGTGTGGGGCATCTCATACCATTACCATGGTGTGAGGTATCTCATACCATTACCATGGTGTGGGGCATCTCATACCATTACCATGGTGTGAGGTATCTCATACCATTACCATGGTGTGGGGCATCTCATACCATTACCATGGTATATCATACCATTACCATGGTGGGGGTACCTCGTACCATTACCATGGTGGGGTACCTCATACCATTACCATGGTGGGGTACCTCATACCATTACCATGGTGGGGTACCTCATACCATTACCATGGTGGGGTACCTCATACCATTACCATGGTGTGGGGTACCTCATACCATTACCATGGTGTGGGGTATCTCATACCATTACCATGGTGTGGGGCATCTCATGCCATTACCATGGTGTGGGGTATCTCATACCATTACCATGGTGTGGGGTATCTCATACCATTACCATGGTGTGGGCATCTCATACCATTACCATGGTGTGGGGTATCTCATACCATTACCATGGTGTGGAGTATCTCATACCATTACCATGGTGTGGGGTATCTCATATCATTACCATGGTGTGGGGTATCTCATACCATTACCATGGTGTGGGGCATCTCATACCATTACCATGATGTGGGGTATCTCATACCATTACCATGGTGTGGAGTATCTCATACCATTATCATGGTGTGGGATATCTCATACCATTACCATGGTGTGGGGCATCTCATACAATTACCATGGTGTGGGGTATCTCATACCATTACCATGGTGTGGAGTATCTCATACCATTACCATGGTGTGGGGTATCTCATACCATTACCATGGTGTGGGGCATCTCATACCATTACCATGGTATGGGCATCTCATACCATTACCATGGTGTGGGGTATCTCATACCATTACCATGGTGTGGGGCATCTCATACCATTACCACGAGAATCACTCACTACGAAAGCAAAAGACTTGGCAGACGATGCACCATCCCCCCAATGAAAAGCAGGGGTGTCACTAGCACGTTAAGAGACCATACAATAAGTGTCAGGGGCCCGAGACTGTTCAACTGCCTCCCAGCACACATAAGGGGGATTACCAACAGACCCCTGGCAGTCTTCAAGCTGGCACTGGACAAGCACCTAAAGTCAGTTCCGGATCAGCCGGGCTGTGGCTCGTACGTTGGTTTGCGTGCAGCCAGCAGCAACAGCCTGGTTGATCAGGCTCTGATCCACCAGGAGGCCTGGTCACAGACCGGGCCGCGGGGGCGTTGACCCCCGGAACTCTCTCCAGGTAAACTCCAGGTAAACTCCAGGTGTCGGGCATCTCATACCATTACCATGGTGTGGGGCATCTCATACCATTACCATGGTGTGGGGCATCTCATACCATTACCATGGTGTGGGGCATCTCATACCATTACCATGGTGTGGGGCATCTCATACCATTACCATGGTGTGGGGCATCTCATACCATTACCATGGTGTGGGGCATCTCATGCCATTACCATGGTGTGCGGCATCTCATACCATTACCATGGTGTGGGGCATCTCATACCATTACCATGGTGTGGGGCATCTCATACCATTACCATGGTGTGCGGTATCTCATACCATTACCATGGTATGGGGCATCTCATACCATTACCATGGTGTGGGGCATCTCATACCATTACCATGGTGTGGGGTATCATACCATTACCATGGTGTGGGGTATCATACCATTACCATGGTGTGGGGCATCTCATACCATTACCATGGTGTGGAGTATCATACCATTACCATGGTGTGGGGTATCATACCATTACCATGGTGTGGGGCATCTCATACCATTACCATGGTGTGGGGTATCATACCATTACCATGGTGTGGGGTATCATACCATTACCATGGTGTGGGGCATCTCATACCATTACCATGGTGTGGAGTATCATACCATTACCATGGTGTGGGGTATCATACCATTACCATGGTGTGGGGCATCTCATACCATTACCATGGTGTGGGGTATCATACCATTACCATGGTGTGGGGTATCATACCATTACCATGGTGTGGGGCATCTCATACCATTACCATGGTGTGGGGTATCATACCATTACCATGGTGTGGGGCATCTCATACCATTACCATGGTGTGGAGTATCATACCATTACCATGGTGTGGGGTATCATACCATTACCATGGTGTGGGGCATCTCATACCATTACCATGGTGTGGGGTATCATACCATTACCATGGTGTGGGGTATCATACCATTACCATGGTGTGGGGCATCTCATACCATTACCATGGTGTGGGGTATCATACCATTACCATGGTGTGGGGTATCATACCATTACCATGGTGTGGGGCATCTCATACCATTACCATGGTGTGGGGTATCATACCATTACCATGGTGTGGGGTATCATACCATTACCATGGTGTGGGGCATCTCATACCATTACCATGGTGTGGGGTATCATACCATTACCATGGTGTGGGGCATCTCATACCATTACCATGGTGTGGGGTATCATACCATTACCATGGTGTGGGGCATCTCATACCATTACCATGGTGTGGGGCATCTCATACCCTAACTTACCCAACAAGTCAAAAAGTCACTATTTTTTTCCTCTGTCCTCAAATAAAATTTGAGAAATTCTGTATAATTTTTCAGAGATTTAATATAAATAAGTTTTACTGTTATTTACTGAAGGTTATTTCACTATTATTTACATTCGGTTATTTGATTGTTATTCATGGTGGGTTTTATTTCGTTATTTGACATATATATATTTTTTTTAATTTTTGAAACTACGTATTTATGTGCTCTGAGGGAGAATGTTATCAAGGTGGTGGTCTCTTGATGCTATAGGTCCCTTGATCCAAGAAGTGGGATTTCCTGGTTCCTTCTTCAGACTGAACCTGATTACCTACCATTCCCAGGAGCTGTATGACCCCAACGTGTTTAGCGCTTCTCCGTGAATGTAATATAATAATAATAATAATAATAATAATAATAATAATAATAATAATAATAATAATAAGAAGAAGAAGAAGAAGAAGAAGAAGAAGAAGAAGAAAAAGAAGAAGAGGAGGAAGAGGACACTTCGATGTCTTTACTGTCAGGCTCCTGCTGTCAGTATCTCTGAGCGGTTGCATCACCTCCTGATGTAGACATATAATAACTAAGTGTAAATTGTGCCAGATGGACTAAGTGTCGCACCCTGCGTCATTGTGTGCTGGAATGTGAAAAAAAATACGAATTCACAGACAAGGTCCTCACAAGGCCACTGAATTCATATCTGCATAAATAACTCATTAAGATTGTAACCAGACGTAATTATGCAAATTGTTCACTACCACTGTAAACTCGCTTAGCTATCAGAACTTTGCGGCCCAGTCTCTGGACCCATTATGTACCTCTGTAATATTTTGAATTAGTACCCACAGGATGGGTATGTGGTGAATACCATCCACAGGATGGGTATGTGGTGACTAACCACCCACAGGATGCGTATGGGGGTGCATAATAAAGCTAGGTGTCCCGTGGCTTAGTTAATAGAACTCACATACAAATGGACAGTGCTTCGATCGCCTGCACATGTGGAAACGTTGAGCATGTTTCCATACACCTGTTGCCCCCTGTTCACCTAGCAGTAAATAGGAACCTGGGTATTAGTCGCCTGTTGTGGGTCTCATCCCAAGTGTGGCAGTATACCCTAGGTAGGGCTGGGCTTCGAAATGAGCTGAGGTAGGATAGCCGCTCTTAGCCTACTGTAAATTCAATTAAAAAACTATTCAAGTAAGTCCGTAAACGAGGAGAAACTCGTTTAAGGTGCTTGTCATCACTCAACCCCCAGTGTGGTCATTCTGAACATTTTTAAACACAGTCTTATGTAGACTTAAGGAACCATGCGTCACCAAATATAACTCTTTTTGTCATGATATCTTTGTATAAACAGCGAATTTTCTGCTGAGTGAATTGTAAAAACACGAGTCACAAGCCTTAGCCCAGCACCCTCACATGTAAACAAAATACGTCTTAACTCAGCACCCTCTAATGTCAACAAAATTCAATGTATACACTGCGGGGAAAATGATTTTCACCCCTTGCGCTTTAATGTGAAAGCAAAACAGTATAACAGTTTACAGAATAAAATGGATGTCCAAATGTTTCCTCCCCGATGATATATATATATATATATATATATATATATATATATATATATATATATACACACACATTTTTTTTCAACAAGTCGGCCGTCTCCCACCGAGGCAGGGTGACCCAAAAGAGAGAGAAAATCCCCGAAAAGAAAATACTTTCATCATCATTCAACACTTTCACCACACTCACACATTATCACTGTTTTTGCAGAGGTGCTCAGAATACAACAGTTAGAAGCATGTACGTATAAAGAAACACAACATATCCCTCCAAACTGCCAATATCCCAAACCCCTCCTTTAAAGTGCAGGCATTGTACTTCCCATTTCCAGGACTCAAGTCCGACTATATGAAAATAACCGGTTTCCCTGAATCCCTTCACTAAATATTACCCTGCTCACACTCCAACAGATCATCAGGTCCCAAGTACCATTCGTCTCCATTCACTCCTATCTAACACTCTCACGCACGCTTGCTGGAAGTCCAAGCCCCTCGCCCACGAAACCTTCTTTATATATATATATATATATATATATATATATATATATATATATATATATATATATATATATATATATATATATATATATATATATGTCGTGCCGAATATGTAAAACTGGTCAATTAGCAAGAACTCATTTAAAATTAAGTCCTTTCTAAAATTTTCTCTTATACGTTTAAAGATATATTTTTTTTCATTAATGTTAATGAAAAAATTTTTAATTTTGCACCAAAAGACTTAGAAAACTTACCTAACCTTATTATAACAAACGGAATTTAATTTAGACTAACCCAATTAAATATATTTTAGTTAATACTAAACAAACACAGTGAAATATATTTTTTTCGTTAGGTTCAGAATGATTTTGGCTAAATTATTGCATACACAAATTTTCACTTGTCCTATATGGCAAGATGAGCCGAGGGACTGACTACCTCAAATTCTACGACTTCAAGGGTGATGGACTGATTACATCGTCTTCACATCTCTACTGTTCCTGCCTACTTTCTGTATTCGACTGAAGAAGCCTACTGTGTAGGCGAAACGTTTCGGAATAAAATTGCCTAACTGTTGCCTATGTGTCTTACCTCTCCATTTAATAACTCTCCTCTCCTATTTTTAACTGACAAATCCATTTGTTCTCTAGGCTTCCTTAACTTGTTAATCTCAATCCAAAACTTTTTCTTATTTTCAACAAAATTTGTTGATAACATCTCACCCACTCTCTCATTTGCTCTCTTTTTACATTGCTTCACCACTCTCTTAACCTGTCTCTTTTTCTCCATATACTCTTCCCTCCTTGCATCACTTCTACTTTGTAAAAACTTCTCATATGCTAACTTTTTCTAGACACACATCCCAGCTTCGTAAATACTACATTGCTCGCTGGTACTGTAGCGTAGTGAAACAACTGTTTACCTGGAGTTTACCTGGAGAGAGTTCCTTTTGTGTGGTTGTAATGTTTTGGCTAAGATGCACAGGATGGGTATGTTGTTAGTAAGTAATTTGCTAAATCAAATCACGTGAAAACAAGCATTGTCTTCTTGACTGGACAGATACACTGAGAGGTGCATATTTTCAGTGTACATACACCGAGTGTATATCTCTGTGTCAATGCATGTAACTCATGTATTATATGCATCAAGACGCTTAGATCTTAATGCATATACACCGGGTATACATATCTGCGTATATACACCGAGATATGTATATCTCTCGGTATATATACACATTACAGTAGCTGCCCCAAGCTTTATGTTGTTACTAGTCTTCCTTTGTGAATACTCACTGTAATAGTTCCCAACTATGTCGCGTACTACCACCCTGTTATATCCTCAGTAACATTCGCGGACTCCAACATGTTGACTGACTATGGACACTAAAGGATAAAGTAACAAATCCATCGTACGTTAAGAGGACTGGCACTGTCTACGATGTTTCGTAGGCACCTGGAGATAATGTAGGTAATTGGTCAAAAAAACCGGCAAGTTGATAAATTAGACACATGTACAACACTGGTATTTTTACTGTGGAAACGTTTCGCCACGCAGTGGCTTGATCAGTCTAATACAATGAGGAATGGTGACGATCAGGACTGAGGTAATCAGTTCCTCAGCGTGGACTCATGTAATCAGTCCATCAATCATGAAAAGATTGATGGACTGATTACCTCAAACTCCCTCTGATCTTCACCATTCTTCTTTGTATTGGACAGATGAAGCCACTGTGGCGAAACGTTTCCACAATAAAGATACCCAAGTGTTGTACGTGTGTCTTAATTTATCACTTAAGAATAATTCGATGGATTTCTCCAGTGCTCCACAACTAGCGTCTTGAGATCCCACTGTCATACAGTCTGAGTATTTGTGGCTCAGCTGGTATCAGTCACCTAGCACCTAGATAGTGTTTCTATTATGGTAACTGATACAGTGATACAGCATAGTAGTCCATATGCTGGCTCTCTCACAGTATTGGAATAGCCCGACGTTTCCAAGTGGCCAGCGACTCCTCGTCACACCCCCACGTTGCAACCCCTCGTCAGAACCCCCTCGTCCCCTTGTAAATCGTATCCAACATTTAGGGAACCCCTTCTATAGAGCAAGGTTATTTGTCTTCAAAAGTCAAGGTACATAGCACAGAGAGAAGTGAACAAAAAAAAAATATCATTTAATCTGTACCTAAACAACAGTAAGTCCTTAACGGATATGTGTAAGACTACCTACGAGTAACAGGTGGCGTCCCACAAGGGTTATTCCTGGGGCCGCTTCAATTCTTCACACACACACACACACACACACACGTATATGGGATGCAACAGTATACAAAATATCGTAGTAATATAAAAAAAAAGATAGCCTGGGTGACAGTGGTACAACCTCATCTTCAAACTGCTAGGTGGCAGTGGTCCCACCTCAGCTTCAGACTGCTAAGTGACAGTGGTACCACCTCAGCTTCAAACTGCTAGGTGACATTGGTACCACCTCAGCTTCAAGCTACTAGGTGACAGTGGTCCCACCTCAGCTTCAAGCTGCTAGGTAACAATACCACCTCATCTTCAAGCTGCTAGGTGACAGTGGTACCTCCTCACCTTCAAGCTGCTAGGTATCAATACCACCTCAGCTTCGAACTGTTGGGTGACAGCGGCACGATCTCATCTTGAAACTGCTAGGTGACAGTGGTCCCACCTCAGCTTGAAACTGCTAGGTGACAGAGGTGCCACCTCAGCTTCAAGCTGCTAGGTGATAATGGTACCACCTCAGCTTCAAGCTGCTAGGTGACAATGGTACCACCTCAGCTTCATGCTGCCAGGTGACAATACCACCTCAGCTTCAAGCTGCCATGTGACAATACCACCTCAGCTTCAAGCTGCTAGTGCTGTATAGTCCTTGTGGCTTAGCGCTTCTTTTTGATTATAATAATAATAATTCAAGCTGCTAGGTGACAGTGGTACCACCTCAGGTTCAAGCTGCTAGGTGACAGTGGTACCACCTCAGCTTCAAGCTGCTAGGTGACTGGTACCACCTCAGCTTCAAGCTGCCAGGTAACAGTGGTACCACCTCAGGTTCAAGCTGCTAGGTGACAGTGGTACCACCTCAGCTTCAAGCTGCTTGGTGACAATGGTACCACCTCATCTTCAAGCTGCTAGGTGACAATGGTACCACCTCAGCTTCAAGCTGCTAGGTGACAGTACCACCTCAGCTTCAAGCTGCTAGGTAACAATGGTACCACCTCAGCTTCAAGCTGCTAGGTGACAGTACCACCTCAGCTTCAAGCTGCTAGGTAACAATGGTACCACCTCAGCTTCAAGCTGCTAGGTGACAATGGTACCACCTCAGCTTCAAGCTGCTAGGTGACAATGGTACCACCTCAGCTTCAAGCTGCTAGGTGACAGTGGTACCACCTCAGCTTCAAGCTGCCAAGTGACAGATGTACCAGCTGAGTTACCAGCTAAGGTACCAGCTGAGGAACCAGCTGAGGTGGTACCACATAACAAGTACTAGAAAATAACCCACTTGAATGATCCAAAAATAATTTTAATTCTCCACTCAGTGTAATCAATTTATCAGTAATAACTATATAAATGTAACCGCAAAGAAATTAATGATTACACCAAAGTGCTTAATAGATTTATTTATTTACGGTGTTGCTAGAGCGATACCTTAATGGTGGTGATGGGCTCGTGATCCAAGGAATTGAAACTGATTGCAGCTTCCTCGAATCAAGCATGTTTACTTTCATTACCCAGACGTTGTATAAACCTTACTTATATATATATATATATATATATATATATATATATATATATATATATATATATATATATATATATATATATATATATATATATATATATATATATATATATATATATATATATGCAATAAGATCACAGTAAACAGGTGATTTCAAAATATGCAAAACAACCACTCTGAAAGAATAGAGAAATTCCAAGCGCTTTCGTGACTACTCACATTGTCAAGGAACTAGTTCCTTGATAATGTGAGTAGTCACGAAAGCGCTTGGAATTTCTCTATTCTTTCAGAGTGGTTGTTTTGCATATATATATATATATATATTATATATATATATATATATGTATATGTATGTATATATATATATATGTATATATATATATATATATATATATATATATATATATATATCTATATATATATATATGTATATATATATATATATATGTATATATATATATATATATATATATATATATATATATATATATATATATATATATATATGTCGTGCCGAATAGGCAGAACTTGCGATCTTGGCTTAAATAGCAACGCTCATCTTGCCATATAGGACAAGCGAAAATTTGTTTATGCAATAATTTCGCCAAAATCATTCTGAACCTAACGAAAAAAATATATTTCACTGTGTTTGTTTAGTATTAAATTATTGTAAACAAATCTAAAATATACGTATTTGGTTGGGTTGGGCTAAAATAAATTGCTCTTGTTATAATAAGGTTAGGTAAGTTTTCTAAGATTCTTCTGGTGCAAAATTAAAATTTTTTACATAAACATTAATGAAAAAAATATATCTTTAAACGTATAAGAGAAAATTTCAGAAAGGACTTAATTTTAAATGAGTTCCTGCTAATTGACCAGTTTTACATATTAGGCACGACATGTATATATATATATATATATATATATATATATATATATATATATATATATATATATATATATATATATATATATATATATATATATATATATATATATATATAAATTGGTGTTTTATTGCATTATCCACCCGAAATTAATACAGTTAGTAGGCCTTAAGAACTATATTAATAAAACTTAATTGCTTTTCATGAAGCTGTCAACCCGTGTGGGTGATTCAGCTAAAAGAATGGCGGAGACTCGACCCTCCGTCTCCTAATAACGGTCCCGTCTCTGGTCAGTTAAACTGTTGGTGATAGTTCTGTATAATATAAGAAAACAGGCTAATGCAACACAGCAACAGTTGTAGGTCAGCACAACAACAGCTGTCGGTCAACACAGCAACAGCTGCAGGTCAATACAATACAGCAACAGATGTAGGTCAACAAAACACAGCTGCAGATCAACACAACAACAGCTGTAGGTCAACACAACACAGCAACAGCTGTAGGTCAACACAACACAGCAACAGCTGTAGGTCAGAACAACACAGCAACAACTGTAGGTCAACACAACACAGCAACAGCTGCAGGTCAACACATCACAGGAACAGCTGTAGGTCAACACATCACAGCAACAGCTGTAGGTCAACACAACACAGCAACAACTGTAGGTCAACACAACACAGCAACAGCTGTAGGTCAACACAACACAGCAACAACTGTAGGTCAACACAACACAGCAACAGCTGCAGGTCAACACAACACAGCAACAGCTGTAGGTCAACACAACACAGCAACAACTGTAGGTCAACACAGCAACAGCTGCAGGTCAACACAACACAGCAACAGCTGTAGGTCAACACAACACAGCAACAACTGTAGGTCAACACAACACAGCAACAGCTGTAGGTCAACACAACACAGCAACAGCTGCAGGTCAACACAACACAGCAACAGCTGTAGGTCAACACAACACAGCAACAACTGTAGGTCAACACAACACAGCAACAGCTGTAGGTCAACACAACACAGCAACAGCTGCAGGTCAACACAACACAGCAACAGCTGCAGGTCAACACAACACAGCAACAGCTGTAGGTCAACACAACACAGCAACAACTGTAGGTCAACACAACACAGCAACAACTGTAGGTCAACACAACACAGCAACAACTGTAGGTCAACACAACACAGCAACAACTGTAGGTCAACACAACACAGCAACAACTGTAGGTCAACACAAAACGCTGCATCATTGCAGGTGACAAGGTTACATGACTCAACAAAATTCAGTCCATCCCCATTGAGTTTCAAAGCAATTTATTATTATTATTATTATTATTATTATTATTATTATTATTATTATTATTATTATTATTATTATTATTATTGGTAGTAAATCCGAGAATGAAATTAAAGATTTTTTATGTGACGAAAGGCATTATCGGTTATTTTTTATTTTCAGGGAAGCTCTAAACCCGTAGAGATGAAACATAACCTGGGGAATGGGTGTTTTGATCCGAGGAAAGGGGGGAGGGTAGCTGCAATTCCCTAACATGAGAGTATTGATTTATGGTGTTGGGTGCGTCACACCTTGCTAGGCTGGCCAAGCCACCCGCCTTCACCACCCTGCATGGCATGTCCCCTTTATGCTAGTGTAGGGCTCTTGATCTAAGGAATTAGAGATGCCTTTCCCACCTGGGATCAAACCCGATTACCTCCCATTCCCTAGGTGCTGTATGACCCCTGCGGGCTTTGCGCTTTCCCCAGATATATGTTAATAACGTTCTCTGTTTATGTCTCGCTATTTCGCTGCCTTTTACACTGGCCAAAGATTGTCATACATATGTGTGGAAGAATTCTAGGTGGAGAATGTTACTAAGTTACGTAGGTAAATGTTAACCTGGGAATATTGTGAACATGAAGCAGTATGTGCTGGATTTAGTTGCAGATAGGGACTAGGGAACAACGCTGTGCTGCCGGCTGCAACATACACACACCCAGGATTGTGAGTGAGGATTTACACTTCTAAATGCATATTTTCCTTAAGAGAAGTGACCATGTGACATGGAAATTATGGTAGAGGTTGTAACAGGAGAAAGAGGAAGCGAGAGAGAGGAAGAGAGAGGTTGTTACTCTCAGGAGGTTATTACTAAGTCATGTGGCAGCAGTGGTGGTGGCGGCCCGCTGCTGCCTGCCTTCCTTCCTCTCGCTGTTAGTGTTGCGTAGAAGCACACATGCCACGTCTCCTGCACATCACCGGAACTGCTGGTGGTGGTGGCAGTGGGGATAAGTGCGTGGCGGTGGTAGTGGTACTGGGGATTGTGGTGGTTGCCAGGGTACAAAAACCCTCGAAATTGGTCACAGGTTCAGATCCGTAACTGTTAACCCTCCGCTGGCTTACCAGTTAGTTTAATATCTTTATAATACACCCCATACCCATCCTGTGGGTGGTAGTCAAAAGATTACAGAGGGACGTGATGGGTCCAGGAACTAAGCAACAAAATTGTACCAGAGCTAGGTTTATGGCCCATTAAAACAAGAACCCAGATGGGTCACTGCTTAGTACAGTTTCCTGAGATGAGAATGCTCCACCACAGCACCAGAATTGGTCACTACACGCACACATCACTGTGGTATCAGCTTTAGCGCTCAGATCTCACAGAGCACATGACTAGCAAGTATTGTGTCAGCTGTATCCTCCCAGTTATGTATCCTGTGCTGTTTGTCTTCTAGGATTATAACAGCTGTATGCCCCTTGTGGGTTTAACATTAATAATAATAATGAATAATATATATAATATATATATATATATATATATATATATATATATATATATATATATATATATATATATATATATATATATATATATACTGTATATATATATATATATATATATATATATATATATATATATATATATATATATATATATATATATATATATATATATATAGTATATATATGTCGTGCCGAATAGGCAGAACTTGCGATCTTGGCCTAAATAGCAACGCTCATCTTGCCATATAGGACAAGCAAAAATTTGTGTATGCAATAATTTTGCCAAAATCATTCTGAACCTAAAGAAAAAAATATATTTCACTGTGTTTGTTTAGTATTAAATTACTGTAAACAAATCTAACATATATTTAGTTGGGTTAGGCTAAAATAAATTGCTCTTATTATAATAAGGTTAGGTAAGTTTTCTAAGATTCTTTTGGTGCAAAATTAAAATTTTTTACATTAACATTAATGAAAAAAATATATCTTTAAACGTATAAGAGAAAATTTTAGAAAGGACTTAATTTTAAATGAGTTCTTGCTAATTGACCAGTTTTACATATTCGGCACGACATATATATATATATATATATATATATATATATATATATATATATATATATATATATATATATATATATATATATATATATATATATACGTACTACTTTGACTTAATCTAATTCGATGAAATATTATCTTGTAGTATGAAGTTAATTCTTTTGTCTGCCAGAAATATTCTCAATAACGAGAGGTTTTCCGTCTAATCAGTATAGCACGTCTATTGTCATAACAATTGTTTACTGTATTTCCCGGAAATAAACGTTTTCATTTTCATTTCACATTCATGATGTCAACACCAGAGCACAGTGCAAAAAGTGTCATGACACTGACTGTATGTATCCAGGGACACTGCTGTGATGATACTTGGTGTTGTTTATTCGGTAAAGATCCTATTACATCTTGTGATACCTTTCACGATGGATCGGTAACCCAGCAATAGGCCTCGATTGCATGGCCAAAAGCTTCAGTGAATGATCATCATATGACTAACACCCTAATCACATAAACACTCATAATGTGACTAAAACACTCATCATATGACTAATACCTTCATCCTATGACTAACACCCTTATCACATGACTAACACCCTCATCATATGACAAACATGAGTTTACTTTCATCCCTAGCTTAGGAAACAAGGCATTTTTGACCGGTGGTATACAAGTGACAAGCAGCCTTAATGTTCCTTGTATAGTCGACAGAAAACCCAATTATAACAAATATAAACGTAAAATGAAAATTACACACCCTGAGAAACTTCAGAGGAGAGCATATGTGTATACATTCTGAAGTGACCTTGGCGCAATACCCCCACCATCGACCTTCTGTGTGTTGGAGCAGGTTTTCCTCTCGCTCGCTTTCTCGAGACTTGCTGCTGCTGCGTTTCCTGCTGGCTACAAACACACACACACACACACACACCAGGTCCCGGAGGCAGGGGTCAAGCACCTCTGCCACTAGGTCATCCGTGGGAAAGCCCCAGGTTGCCGGAGACGGAAGGTAGTGAAAGTTACCCATGTCGCCCCTCTCTGCATCTAAGAATGTTATGAAAGATAATTTTGAAGTGGAAGAAGATTAGGAGGTGCCTTATACTTCATGCACAAACATGGCACCGCTTTCGATCAGTTTTATTATTAATGGTATACAATAGCGACATGTAAACGACTGGTTCTGAGAACCGACAGGTTGATGAATACTAACAAACTGACGAATAAGACACTTGTGAAACAGTTGGGTATCTTCACTTGAATACACATAGGTGTTCAGTCCCTCACCAAATAAGGGACTGTATACCTTAAAATTACCCCCACTTCCATTGTTTCTAGTATAATACACAAATAATTGCACATAGGAGAAAGAAGTTAATTGCGACGTTTTAGTCCGACTTGCACCATTAACTTGTCACAATAACACGAAGATGAGGGAGCCAGTATAAACATATTGGCCGGGTCACATATTGGTCAAGACCCGGGCAGAGTAATACTGCAAATCTACCAAGCAAGGAGCCAGTATATTTAGGAGAGGAGTATTCGACTGAAAAAGCCTACTGCGCAGACGATACTCTGTCAATAAAGATATCCAACTGCTATACATGCGTCATGAATTTAATATATTGCTTTCCTCTAAGGGCATGGAAACGACAAAAATGGTTAACGTTTTATAGGGATCTAAAAAAACTCTGCTTCCCAGAAAGGCAGCTCGTCTCTTACCAGAGAAAGAAAAGTGCAGGACGCCCTGGGGCAGGTGCTCCCAGGTGACTACCTTCATACTTTCAACTGCATACACTAGGTACACCTAGTAACAGCTACAAATTACAATAGGTACACGTAGTAGCAGCTACAACTCTACACTAGTTACACTTAGTCGCAGCTGCAGCTACAAATCTACACTACGTACACATAGAAACAACTTAATTTTCTAACACCATACGCACACTAGCACTTAGTAACATTCATACTCTCTCTCTCTCTCTCTCTCTCTAAACTTTGATGGTTTTCAGACGGAGATTAAGAGATGCTGGGAGGACGAGGTAGAATGGTGTGTGTGTGTGTGTGTGTGTGTGTTTGCTAGGTGATCAGCCGAGATTGGTTCTCAGGCATGGCCCAAACACGTGCAACTCAGGGGGAGAGGAGGGAGGGAAGGAAGGAAGAGGAGGGAGTGGGAGAGAGGGATAAAGAGACGAGGATGGAGAGTGGGGTGGAGGGAGGCGGACACAGGGAAGGTGAATCACGCATGCGTGAGACACGTGTTGGCCAGCACTTGGCCAGGCAGGCCACGTATCTTGACTGAACTGTTACCAGCCAAGCATACGTGGTCTGTACTTGAGGTAGGCAGGTATAAGGTGCCCCACCCTGTACTGTAGTCAGGCAGACATGACCAACCCACACGCGACGGGCTGGAGTTTTGAGACTCTATGACCGCGGGTTCAATCCCGGCCGGGGGTATGGTTTATTCTGTCTTGTAGTCAGGCTGGCAAGTAACCTACACTGTACTGTAATCAGGCTTCACGAGTAACTTACACTACTGTAGTGAAAATAAATAACAGTAATAATAATAACAACAGTAGTTTCCATAAGCCATAAAGAAGTAATGTTTATCTAACAAAATAAGCAATATTTTATTAAATATATCTGTATTACACACCATTGGTCTCACATTAACAGGAAGAATATATATTTATCAATAACCGTTCAGTGTTAACATTCTAGACTTTAAAACAGTAACATTATCAAAGAATAGTAACATTGCCGAAAGTACGTAGATGACCATAATTTTTAAAGGGGTGGACCGGTAAGCCAGCGGAAGGCCTCGGTCAGATGACCAAAAGCTCCAAAGGCGGGTCATCATCTGACTAAGACCCGCGTCAGGAAACATTTGTCCTGTTTCCTGACGAACATTACCTAACCTAACCTAACCTAGTACCTAGAATTTAGACATTTAGATTTTATAAATAATTTTATTTGGTAAAAATAATGAAATTTTCGATAATAATGTCTATAGAAAGTATAGAAAAAATATTTTTTTTTTGTTCAAAATATGCAATGCATTTCACATTATATGATACAATAATGATAATAGATATATTACCTATAATGCCGCTGATGCAATCATCCTGTCTTATAGACCTAGTCTATAAGACAGGATGACTGCACAGTAGGCCTACTAGCCCATGCTAGACATGTTCTGTACCCCTGACTAGGCTCGCTCTTGTGTTCGTCTAACTTATTTTTAGCTTGCCAAAGCTTTGCAGATCTTCCTCACGCCAGACTAGACTCGCCCATGTGTTTGTCTAACTTATTTTTAACTTGCCATTGCTTGGTAGCTCTTTATCACTGACTAGGCTCTCCCATATGTTTGTCTTACTTTTTAACTTAGTAGTGCTAGGTAGCTCTTCTTCCCACGAATAGACTCGCTGATGTATTAGTCTAACCTATTTTACATTGTACCCAAATATTCGCTTCCATAACGCTGCTTGGCAGTTCAGTTCACTTATTTACATCTCTACTGCCAAACCAGTATCCTCCTATTTCCTTTCTAAATCTGAATTGACTTTAAATTAAGTACTTCCCTGTGACTCATGTCTTGGTTAGGCATTTTTATCCTCTGGTATATCCTTTTCAATAATTCTGGTATACCCTTTTCAATAATTCTGGTATACCCTTTTCAATAATTCTGGTATACCCTTTTCAGTAATTATGGTATACCTTTTTCAGTAATTCTGGTATACCCTTTTCAATAATTCTGATATACCCTTTTCAATAATTATGGTATACCCTTTTCAATAAATCTAGTATACCCTTTTCAATAATTCTAGTATACCCTTTTCAATAATTCTGGTATACCTTTTTCAGTAATTCTGGTATACTCTTTTCAATAATTCTTTTTCAGTTTATCCCTCATATTATATGTTCAGTGATTTCTTAGTCAAACATCGTATTAGAAATTTATACTACAGGGATAAACACTGTCAACTTTGTTTGCTGGCTGGTTAACGGGGTTTAAAGACTATCTACTACACGAGGATCATTGAGGCTGCATGTCACGTGTACACTATCAGCCAAGAATACTTCACTACCTAAAACAGGGAATAAACTCTCAATGTATATATACTGAGAAATATACTCCTCTCAGTGTATATATCCTGTGTTTGTTGTTTAGCACATTTATATATATTTTGTGTTACAACTGAAGCATAATCTGATTATTATTATTATTATTATTATTATTATTATTATTATTATTATTATTATTATTATTATTATTATTATTATTATTATTATATTCATGTGTGAGTGCCAAGCCCTGGGGATTGGGAGGTAATCAGACTTGATCCGAGGGGGGAAAAGTAACTTTAACTCCTTGGATCAAGAGCTCTTCAAGGCACCTCAGTCTGCTACTCAGGTAGACACAATTTGCTTAATTATTTTACTATGGGAAAATTCGTAACGAACGAAGGTAACAATTCAGCGGTGTGACTGGTATTCGAACCCGGGATCTCGGATCGTCAGCTCGTAGAAGTATCGTATTTTTTCGGCATATAAGGCGCACTCCCCCCTCCCCTAAAAAAAAGTCTTGAGAAACCGGCCTGCTCAATATCAGGGTCAAGGATAGGCTTTGAGTTAGGCTTTATAAGTTGTTTACTAACGTTACATTACAACTGCTTTGAAACATCGTACTAGCAAGCAGCTGACACTCATGCGCCTTATATGCCGGAAAATACTGTAGTCCCTTCCTAGAATTCTGGTTGAGGAAAGCTGGACAAATATAAATTTAGAAAGGATATTGGAAAGCATTGGTTTCGGAAGAGATACACAAATAACCAGCAAGTAGGAGAAAGAAACTGATGACGTTTCGGTCTGACTTAGACTATTGTGACTAGTCATTGGTCACAGGTGGGACCGAAACGTCGTCATAAGCTTCGTTCTCCTATGTGCGGGTTATTTGTGTATTGTTCCAGTCACGGTATTGTGCCTTTTTGGTTTTTAGCAAGAAAGTTGTAGATGAGTGGAACTCCCAGGTATCGTCGCTACGTGGTTTTAAATATTGGTTGGAGGATACACGAGCCGGCGTGGTTTGATGTGAGTTAGACCTGCCTAGCAGGGACCTATAGGCCAAGTGCAGCGTTCCCGCTGTGCTGCAGTAGCTGAAATATTACATGGAATTGGTAAAAAAAAAAAAAAAGATGCTATAGCCTAGCCCACTTGACAATTTCCAAAATATTAGCCACTGACGTCAGGATTTCGTAATGCTTACTCGAGAAGAATTAATATCAGAAATTGTACAAATCGCGAAGGAAAACACTCCTACTAGATTAGATTACATTGTACCACACCTATGTACCACTGTGTTCCACATCTGTGTACCATACCTATGTACCACTGTGTACCACATCTGTGTACCACACCTATGTACCACTGTGTACCACACGTATGTACCACTGTACCACACCTATGTACCAGTGTACCACACCTGTGTACCACTGTGCGTTACACCTATGTACCACTGTGTACCACACCTATGTACCAGTGTACCACACCTATATACCAGTGTACCACACCTGTGTGCCAATATGCTATCACACTTATGTACCAGTGTATCACAGGTACCACTGTGTACCACACCTTATGTACCAGTGTACCACACCTGTGTACCGGTGTACCACACCTGTGTACCAGTGTACCACACCTGTGTACCACTGTGTACTACACCTATGTACCATATATGTGTACTACACCTATCCATGTTTTTTATCAATAATTTTTATTCGTATTCGTGTAATATTTATTCGTATTATTCGTTTTATTCGTATTTGTAATATTTCGTGAGATAAATTTTCGATGTTATCCACGTGTCATATTTGTGATCACCTGAGTGACACACAATGCACTCTTTAATTGCATCATCTTATTCATTCTATATTAAGATCCGATCACTCCACTCTTGTCATGACGTGAGATATGCCCACCTGACGTGGATCTCACATTTCCTCATTATTCCTCATTAATGAAATTTAAGGTTGCTAAACTTTCTTTGTGAAGGAAATGGTTATTAGTGAGGGCAATGTGTTCTTTGCAAGCATTCGAGTGTTAGAAATATTTACTTGGAGTATGTGTAAGAGTTTGTAAATATTTTTTGAAAACCCCGCGTGGTTGCATCATAGCTGAGGTGGGTGCAGGTTGGTTGATCGATCTAGCAGGCGCCTCCCCTGATATGCCGGCAGGTATTTTGCCGCGGTGTGCGCTGAAAGTTCTCTCTGATAATCCCTTTTCTTAATAGGATAATCTGTATTTTCGGCACCGTATATGATAGAATAAAGTTTCGTGATTCTATGCCCCCGGCGACTACATTTAGTTGTTAAAAGTCTTTAATTTTGTGGCGAGAGTTGGGCTGTGAGGCTTGGCCCCGCCCCCGGCGCGTTGACAATAACAAGACCGCGGCGCGTCCGGTACCGCTAGTTAGGTCTGAACTAGCGTCTAGTATTGTGGTGTACTTGAGCTCCTGCCCTACCTAGCTAGCTACTGTCACTGCAGTACCCTGTGAAGTTAAACACAACTTTGAAGAGTAATGGCGCCACAGGCTCCAGACCAGAATGTTAAAGGGGAGCTGTTGGAAGAGGAAGACCAACCTCATTCACCTCTGTTGGAGAAGCGAGAGTTGAAAATAAATGTAAGGAAAATAATCCATGATCTTCGTCACCTGGACTGGTCGAAAGTAGTTTGGCGGAACGCTATACTCTTCATGTTGCTGCACTTCTACTCCGTGTATGGGATATACCTGGCAATTTTCGTGGCGCAGTGGAAGACTATAGGGTTCAGTGTGATGCTGTACTTCATGGCTGCGTTAGGGATCACCATGGGAGCTCATCGCTTGTGGTCCCACCGGTCGTTTAAAGCAACTTTACCTCTACGTGTGATTCTCGCCGTATTCCAGACCCTGTCCTTCCAGAATGATATCTTCGAGTGGGCTAGGGACCACAGAGTGCATCACAAATACAGTGAAACAGACGCAGACCCGCACAATGCTCGCCGTGGCTTTTTCTTCTCCCATATGGGGTGGCTTATGTACCGGAAACATCCTGATGTCATCACGAAGGGTCGCACCTTGGATGTATCAGACCTGCAAGAGGACAAAATAGTCATGTGGCAGCGTAAACACTACGTTCCCTTGGTCGTAACGGCGTGTTTCGTCCTACCAACTGTTATTCCTTGGGTGTTGTGGGAAGAACACCCGGTCACTGCCCTGATGGTAGCTGGCTTCCTGCGCTACAACATCGTCCTCCACGTGACATGGTTCGTCAACTCCCTGGCTCACTGGGTGGGTAGTAAGCCCTTCGATAAGAACATTTACCCATCACAGAACCCCATAGTGGCATATCTAGCACTGGGTGAAGGCTGGCACAACTATCATCACGTCTTTCCCTGGGACTACCGCACTGCTGAATTTGGGGGTCTCGGTGCCTACAATATCACGAGTTTGACGATCGACTTCTGTAGTAAGATCGGGTTGGCTTATGATCTCAAGACGGTATCCCCGGAAATGATTGAGCAGAGAGCCCACAGGACAGGCGACGGCAGTCGCCATTCAGTGAGCAGCAAGACAGAGTGAAGGCATTTGACATCACAGATGCGAGGTCACGCTTCAGGGCACAATGAACCGCAAAAAAAAAAAAACATCTCTTGCTCTGAGAAAAATCTTGCAGGAAAAAATATCTATATTTATGTAGGCTAGTGGTAATTTTTAAACTTTCCTAATTATTTATTTTTCATTTTGAGCTGTACATTTGTCTCACGATAACAGAGTAATGCATAGTAAAATTTTTTAAGACTTTTATATGGAAAGTAGTATCTGCATTTGTATTTGACCAACATTCGTAATAACCTTCACAAATGTTATAGAGAACAGTAAAACTTCCAACAAATTATTCTTGCAAAAATTCCACTAGTAGTTATGTATTATAAGTAGTTATAAGTTACTTTAAGGCTGCCCAAAATGCTCTGCATAATCAGGGGCTTTCTATAAAGTATCAATACTATCACCTTTTCCGTACCAAGTGTAAACCATTCTTTATAGAAATAGTCTGTCATTATCAAGGATAAACTAGCTAAGTGATTAAGAGACATGTTTTATCTAGGGCATACTGTAACAAAAATGTCCACCATAAATTGTAATGAAAATTATATAAAAAAAAATCTGTGAATTTACATGGAAATATTTAACCATGTTCATACATATGTAAATTATGGCACTGAATTATAGACTTAAGCTGTAAGCACTGCTATTTACTCGTTTAATTTTTTTTTACATAATTTTGGAAACATAATTTGCGTCCCAGAGTTTGCTGGGATTTTCAGACGAGAGTTTTTAAGTTTTATTCAGCTGAAGTAATTGGGAAATATTGAGAAAACTTTATACGGTATTTTTCAGTTTTGCATTCCAGGTGTGCCTTGAGAGGTACACCAATTAGATATAAGTCTTCATGTGTCATACTTGAAGAACAATAGGCAGATTCTACGAAGAGTAAATTCACGCCGGATATGAACATTTATGTAACCATTAGGCAGCTTAGAACGTATCAAACAAAAGCTTGCGGCTCAGATTGTGCAATTTTATAGGAATCTGTTTGTCGTTGTTCACATGATTGTGCGTTTCTGTGCACTTTTAGTTGTTTGCACTAGAATGATGCACGCTTTTAGAGTAAGTACATCACTATGTTCAGCTAATTGCATTTACGTATGTTTTTGTTTGATGTAATCCGGACAAAATTCTGGATTTATGAACAGTATTCATTTAACATCTGACAGAGCAAATAAAAAAATTACATTCGAGTTTGCTAACTAAATCCAGCCAAGCATTCTCGAATGATTTGTTATGATTACCCCGTTTTCTATACACAGCTCATAACCGGATCCTGTGGTAGTCTATAGTCTTTAAAATATTGGCCGTCTGACCGTAGTAGGTCTTTCTAGTCACAGTGTAATTCCATTTATTGGAAGCTTAGTCGTCGCCACAT
>NC_091340.1:6253227-6263227 GCF_038502225.1 Cherax quadricarinatus | reverse complement strand
TGCCAGACTACACCGACATGATCACTATTGCCAGATTACCCTGACATGATAACTGTTTACTGTTGTCAGACAACCCTGACACGATCACTGTTGCCAGACTACACCGGCATGATCACTATTGCCAGATTACCCTGACATGATCACTGTTGTAAAGTAAAAGGACACTAAGTGCAACTAATGTGACATTTTATTGTGGCAACGTTTCGCTTTCCAGGAGCTTTATCAAGCCATTACAAACAATACATGGACACAGAGGGTATATATAGGCTCAGAGTGAGGTGTTATACAGCACCAAGCACATTACAGAGAGTGAACACTGAAACAGGCTGCCTCTATCCGGTCTATATTTGTCCATCCTATTTTTATGTTACCCAAGTAATAGCTTTTGCATCCTTTTACTCATGTACGAATTAATTGCTCTATCATATTGTATTACTACTACTACTACAACTTTTGTCGCTACTACTACTACCACCACTAGAATTGCACCTCACTCTGAGCCTATATATACCCTGTGTGTCCATGTATTGTTTGTAATGGCTTGATAAAGCTGGAGAGCGAAACGTTGCCACAATAAAATGTCACATTAGTTGCACTTGTGTCCTGTTACTTTACATATTGTCGGTAATTCTACCAACTTTATTATGATCACTGTTGTCAGACTACCCTGACATGATCACTGTTGTCAGACTACCCTGACATGATCACTTGCCAAACTACCCTGACATGATCACTGTTGTCAGACTACCCTGACATGATCACTGTTGCCAGACTACCCTGACATGATCACTGTTGCCAGGCTACTCTGACATGATCACTGTTGCCAGACTACCCTGATATGATCACTGTTGTCAGACTACCCTGACATGATCACTGTTGCCAGACTACCCTGACAAGATCACTTGCCAGGCTACCCTGACATGATCACTGTTGCCAGGCTACCCTGACATGATCACTGTTGCCTTGCTACTTTGACATGATCACTGTTGCCTTGCTACTTTGACATGATTACTGTTGCCAGGTTACCCTGACATGATCACTGTTGCCAGACTACCCTGACATAATCACTGTTACCAGGCTACCCTGACATGATCACTGTTGCCAGAGTACACCGACATGATCACTATTGCCAGATTACCCTGACATGATCACTTCACTGTTGTCAGACTACCCTGATATGATCACTGTTGCCAGACTACACCGACATGATCACTATTGCCAGATTACCCTGACATCACTGTTCACTGTTGTCAGACTACCCTGACATGATCACTGTTGCCAGATTAACCCGAAATGATCATTGTTCACTGTTGTCAGACTACCCTGAAATGATCACTGTTGCCAGACTACACCGACATGATCACTATTACCAGATCGCTGTTGCCAGACTACACCGACATGATCACTATTGCCAGATCACTGTTGCCAGACAACACCGACATGATCACTATTGCCAGATTACCTTGACATGATCACTGTTCACTTGTCAGACTACCCTGACATGATCACTGTTGCCAGACTACCCTGACATGATCACTGTTCACTGTTGTCAGACTACCCTGACATGATCACTGTTGCTTGACTAACCCGACTTGATCACTGTTGCCAGACTACCCCGACTTGATAACTGTTGCCAGACTACACCGACATAATCACTATTGCCAGATTACCCTGACATCACTGTTCACTGTTGTCAGACTACCCTGACATGATCACTGTTGCCAGATTACCCTGACATGATCATTGTTCACTGTAGTCAGACTACCCTGAAATGATCACTGTTGGCAGACTACACCGACATAATCACTATTACCAGATCGCTGTTGCCAGACTACACCGACATGATCACTATTGCCAGATCACTGTTGCCAGACAACACCGACATGATCACTATTGCCAGATTACCCTGACATGATCACTGTTCACTTGTCAGACTACCCTGACATGATCACTGTTGCCAGATTACCCTGACATGATCACTGTTCACTGTTGTCAGACTACCCTGACGTGATCACTGTTGCCTGACTAACCCGACTTGATCACTGTTGCCAGACTACCCCGACTTGATCACTGTTGCCAGACTACACCGACATGATCACTATTGCCAGATCACTGTTGCCAGACTACACGGACATGATCACTATTGCCAGATCACTGTTGCCAGACTACACCGACATGATCACTATTGCCAGATTACCCTGACATGATTACTGTTCACTGTTGTCAGACTACCCTGACATGATCACTGTTGCCAGACTACCCCGACATGACCACTGTTGCCAGACTACCCCGACATGACCACTGTTCACTGTTGTCAGACTACCCTGACATGATCACTGTTGCCCGACTAATCCGACTTGATCACTGTTGCCAGACTACACCGATATGATCACTGTTGCCAGAGTACCCTGACATGATCACTGTTGCCAGACTAGCCTGACATACTGCTACGCCTGACGTGGTCGCTTACCATACTAGGCCTGAAATGCTGTTGCCATTCTAGGCCTGAAATGTTCACTGTTGCCAGACTACTGCTGACATAATCGCTTGTAACACTACGCCTGACATGATTAGCTGCAAGACTGCTTGACATGATCAGTTGCAACACTACGCCTGAGATTATTGATGTTGCAAGATTACGGCTGACATGATCACTGTTGCAAGACTATGCTTGACATGATCACTTGCAGAACTTCTGCTGACATGATCACTTACAGAACTACTACTGACATGATCACTTGCAGAACTACTGCTGACATGATCACTTGTAAGACTACTGCTGACACGATCACTGTTGCAGAGCTACTGCTGTCATGTCACTGTTGTAGAACTACTGTTGTCATGGTCACCGTTGTAGAACTACTGTTGTCATGATCACTGTTGCAGAACTACTGCTGTCATGATCACTTGCAGAGCTACTGCTGTCATGATCACTGTTGCACTACTTGTCATAATCACTGCTGCAGAACTACTGCTGACATCACTGTTGCAACACTGCGTATGACATAATCTCTGTTATAGAACTACTGCAACACTACGCATGACAATCTGTTATGTAACTACTGCAACACTATGCATGACATGATCGCTGTTGCCAGATCATCGTCGCCACCTCAGCCTTCGATCACTTCCCGGCTCTGGACGAAGTATCTGGAAGTTTCCTGCCATCAATAGCCATCTCTGCCTGGTGAAGACTAATATATTTATTTTACAAATATAATCCTTTTGTAGTTTTACGTAGAATGTTATCTTTATGGTGGATTATAATCCATTTAATAATGAAACAATATATTGAGTTTTACTGCACACCTCAGGGTGTTTCATCGTTTAATGGATAACTGAAATATATTTTTTTTTGTTGAGCGAGTAGTGGTTGACACTGAAGAAAATGTTTGCGGCAGACACCTGAGGTGGAAACATAAACACATATGTAGTTTAATGTGATCCTTTATTAACAACGTTTCGCCCACACAGTGGGCTTTTTTCAAGTCACACACAGTTGTGACTGTGTGTGTGACTTGAAAGAAGCCCACTGTGTGGGCGAAACGTTGTCAGTAAAGGATCACATTAAACTGCATATGTGTATGTTTCCATTGTGTCGGTATTTTATACCATTTATTTTAAGACACCTGAGGTCATGACACGTATAAGATGACCTAATAGACAGTGCAAGTACATGGAAGGTTCATTATTTTGTAAACGACTGCTTTTCGGAAATTGATGTGACTGTTGCTCCTTAAGTGTACTTCAGAAATTATTGAAATCAGACAAGGTGTAATAGTGTTATTTTTGAATATGTGATAATATAACTTTTGAATCTACATGTCTTAATATGTTAATAGTCTTCCTGGGAAAGTTATCAAAATTGTAGTCAATAAAAATGCCACATAACTGATTGCTTTATTATCAATACCTCTTATAAATTTTTGAACCACACTGAAACTGAGATAATAAGGTGTGTGCCTTGATTTTGGGGAAGTGCTCTTGATTCAGAAAATTAGAGCTATTATCATCTTAGCGTTTCATGAAGGAGAGTCTTGATGCTAGTGAAGGGTACTTGGTCCAAGGAACTGGAGCCATCTTGAATGATTACCGCCCATTCCCCAGAGTTACGGCTTTAGCGCTTCCTCATGAATATACAAGAACATGTAAAATTGAATTCTGGATTTAAAACAAAATGAAAAATTATTTTAGGAATGACTGAGGTGTTGTAACGAAATAGATGCAAAGTTCAGTACGGTTTTCAGGAACATTTGACTAATAAAAGTAGGTAGGTATAATATTTGTCAGGAAACAGGACGAGTGTTTCCTGACGCCGCGGGTCTTAGTCATATGATGACCCACAGCTGGAGCTTTTGGTTATCTGACCGAGGACTTCCGCTGGCTTACCCCTCCACCCCTTTAAAAAAACATAATTATGATTATAACCGTTCGTATGTATATAATTATCAGTAATGGAAGGACTTGTAACGCTACACTTAATGAGGTATTGAAAAAATGCATCATTTGACATGATAATACATTTCTAAGACATAATATTAATGAAATATGAAGGCATAATAATAGAAAAATAAATACGGTAAAATAATACCAAATTTAATTTAAAATCGTAGTGAGTCATTTTGAAAATATTTCAACCCATCAACATATCAACTAAGTTTTCATGGTAAGGGGAACCAACATAATTTTAGTTGAATAAAGTTGATTGTCCCTTTTTGAAATGTAAAATGTATTTCTGGCAGTTTTAAAGGATTTATCAGTTACGTTTCTTGGGTATTTTAGATCATTACCTATTTCATAAATTTTGGATAATTCTTCATCTATGAACTCTGGACTACAAATACGTAAAACTCTCAAAAACATTGATGAGAAAACAGACAGTTTAACTATCTTGATGCGAAGAATAATAGTGGACATAGGAACAGTTATTTGTAGGTTTTCTGTCAGTTTTAAATTTAAAATCATTGTTACCCTTAATAATTAAAATATCAACAGTAAAGTTCATAGAATGAGCTAAACTATTTAATTTAACAAGGAAATGGTTTATATCAATATTTTTAGGCATAAGACAAAATATCATCAAAAAAACTTGGTTGATATGCCTTCTTTTCTAAAGACTTTTAATATCAAAGTTGTATTTAAAAATCTTGATACAGTAAAAAAAAAATTATGATAGCATATTTCCCCCAAAGTGTTGACGGATGTGTCTATAAGATTCCTTGTAAAATATGTGATAAAGTTTATTTCGGTCAAACTGGTAAGTCTTGAACTAAGATTAAAACAACATAAATATAGCATTAGAACTGGACAAGTTTGTAATGCTCTATTTATTCATATGAGAGATTTTAACCATCCAATTGATTTTCAAAAGGCTGAGAATATAATTGAATCATGTTTCATAAAAAGCAGTATTGAAAATAATATGGAAATTTCTTTTGTTTTATAATCTGTATTACTCTTGTAGGTTTAGCGCTTCTTTTGATTATAATAATCTTTCGGTTTATATAAATTGGATTCATTTATAATTATTAAAATTTGGGAAGAATTTAATGATACATTAGACAAATAAAACATCTTAATGCTTGGGTAGAGTATCAGTTGTGTTTAACAGAGTCGGTTGTTGTGACTGAGGTGTATTCTTGTCATTATATTCTTTCCTGGTGATGTTTTATTTTTATAGTTCCAGGTAGCCACAATCGTGTCATTACGATTTCGTGAGTCAGTTAAATAGCAACGCTCATCTTGCCGTATAGGACAAGTGAAAATTTGTGTATGCAATAATTTCGCCAAAATCATTCTCAACCTAACGAAAAAAATATGTTTGATTGTGTTTGTTTAGTACTAAATTATTGTAAACGTATTTAAAATATATTTAGTTGGGTTAGGCTAAAATAAATTGCCCTTGTTATAATAAGGTTAGGTAAGTTTTCTAAGATTCTTTTGGTGAAAATTACAAATTTTTACATTAACACTAATGAAAAAATATATCTTTAAACGTATAAGAGAAATTTTCAGAAAGGACTTAATTTTAAATGAGTTCTTGCTAATTGACCATTTTCCATATTCGGCACGAATTTATATATATATATATATATACAAGGAATTCACGAGAGCATGCGAAATATACACAAACACTGATCTCTGGCTGAAGGAGACTCGAACCTACGAACCTTAGGACAAGGTACGCAGTGCTTTACCAATCTAACCACACTGGACCAATACCTTGGCGTGTAGCATGCGCTACACGTTTGATCCAAGGCATCCAACATATGTGTGTGTGTGTACATGGCAGGTTGAGGAATTCTGGAGCACAAGACCACCATAACGTCAACTTCAACATGACTGGTCATTGTGTTACATTAATAAAATCTGGCTGCAGGAGCTACAGGCGCCCGAAATGCCTTGCAAGAACATTGTCTTTTACGTGTCAGAAACCTTTGTATCAAATGTAGCTTAATAGGATGTAACTTATTATTGTTTATTATTATTATTATGAAAATTGTTTTTTACCTGCCTCTTCAGATATTTACAGCTGCGATGTTGTATTTTAATGGAGTCTTGCATTTACATCTGCCACTACAACCTCGCATGCTCTTGCAGCCCCAGCTCATTGCATGGTTCTCATGGTAAGGTGAGCGTGGCTCATGTTCTTGAGCCACACTTAACCAGCTTACTGGATGATTTTGGAGTTAGGGTTGAGTCTGGTCCGTACAGGACCCACCTCGTCCCAAAGGACGAGTGTCACGTTACTTCTGGTAGACAACTCGCTTTGGATCCCGTGGTGCTGGCGAGGGGTTCTTGATCCACCTCAGTTTCTTAGTGCTGGTGTGCTGACACATTGCGCATTGTGTAGAATCCATGATGTTTCTGGAATGAAAATTGTCATAATGTATATCCACCATGAGGCAATAGTTGTATCAAGTGAATAAAAAACTGGATAAATCTTTTACCATTCGAGTACATCGGGAAAGCAATTCCAGGCAGTATTGGACCTGTTGCACTAACCTATTTATGTTTATTTATTTACAAAAGACCTATGCATAATAATCCCAGAACGAGTGTGGCTTGAACCTGTGGTAAGTGAATCCTGAAACTCGCAGGCCGGTGCGTTAACCACTTGGCTAGCTGACTTTATGAAGATTCATCCAGATAGGTATATTTTCGGGTATCATAGGGAGGTTAGCATGGGCCGCACTGTGACCATAAATGCAGGTTTCTACGGACGAGTCACAGCAACATGGCTGTGGCCGTTCTCTGGTTTTACAATCATGTTATTACGATTTCGTGAGACCTTTGTATGTATAGAGAATATAGACTACAGTTCTCACTTGAACGTGTATAAATTTCTACATGGTGGGACTCAATAATTTTAACGTGAGTTCTTTTTCCAGTGTTATATAAATAAATTACATTTTTGTTTATTTTCTTGAAAGTAAGATTGGTACAAATAGGCTTTATTCACTGGAATTACCCATAATGACCTCGGTCATTGGTCTGCAGTATAAAATTCACGTATTGACCATAAATAACATGAAAAAATAGGAGTCTTCTTTCATTACCCCCCCCCCTCCCCTTATTGAGATGATGTGTTCCTAGACTGCCTGGTTACATCCCCTAGAAGCTATATGACCGCTTTAGGGTTTAATACTTCCCCACAGATATATAGTAAAAAGAGTATTTAGGACACCTGATATACAACTCTGTTGCCTATTCGATGTATCTCATGTGGCTTCTCTATGAAGATTATTTTCACGTTAGATGAGGCTAACGAAAATTAACGAATTTTCGGTGAATGTAAACTAAACAATGGGATCAAAACATTGTGATCTATACATTGTGAATAACTTGTGATCCGTACATTCTACTTTCAACTTCGTTGATGTACGTTCATTTTGCCAGTCTGTTGTAAACTTTTATTTTTTTAGGACGGTACTACAGCCTGGGTACAAAAGCATACTGCCGATAGTACTGAAAACTAAGCACAGGTTCAGAGTGAGCTTTTCTTCTGACGACACTTTCTCCCTGTGTAGAGCTTTATTGAGTCAATAACTTGACAAAGCTCTTAACAGATCGATAAGTTGTCAGGGTGAAAGTATACTCACATCCCGTGTTTTGTTTTTTTAGGTAGCTTAGGGAGACCTAAGACTTTCTCATGGCAAGACTCAATCTCGTGGTGGGGGATTAAAGTCTACTCTGGCTTGCATAAACTTTTTGTTATTGCTTCTGTGTCCACTGAACTCTCTTTTTTATGTCTCCAACACTTCGAAGACTTTCTTGTCATTTTTAGTCGACGTTCTTTTCTCCTTCAGTCGAATTACCTGGTCTTTTCCTGTCGTCTTTCTTCTGTGTCTGTGAAGTAGTTTTGGTTCAATCTCGGCCTTGGCTGCTTTATCATTCTCAAATTGTTGCTCAGCCTCTTTCCTCACCTTATCCCCTCAAGGAAGGTTCCTTGACGCTGTTGAGGGGCTCTTGATCTAGGGAATTGGATCTGTGCTCCAGTTCCCTGAATTAAGCCTGATAACCTTCCACATTCGCCCTCCCAGGCGCTGCATAATCCTACGGGTTTAGCGCTTTCCCCTTGATTATAATAATCCTCACCTTATCATATTTATTTCTGCCTAATTGCTCACTTCTCTGTTCCCGTCCATCACTTTTTATGATGTTTCCACACGTTCTTAAGCTTCTCTCTTTTACTTCTGTGGTTGAACCAACATGTGTGCTTGTGTGTGTGTACTCACCTATTTTTGGTTGCAGGGGTCCAGTCGCAGCTCCTGGCCCTGCCTCTTCGCTGGTCGCTACTAGGTCTGCTCTCTCCCTGCTCTAAGAGCCCTATCGTACCTCTTCTTAAAGGTATGTATGGATCCTGCCTTCACTACATCATTCTCCAAATTGTTCCACTTCTTGACAACTCTGACATCCTACGTATGTGTGTATACTCACCTGATTCACCTAATTGTGGTTGCAGGGGTCGAGACTCAGCTCCTGGCCCCGCCTCTTCACTGAATGCTACGGAGTATCTGTGTCAATTTCAGAATGAGAGTTTGTTAGTCTGAGTGCTGTTAAGGTACATCAACAGCAGCTGTGAAGGTAGGCGAGGATGTAAACAGCAGAAAGCAGTGAAGGTCAGTGTCAGGAGAAGCGACACAACTTTTAAAGGCGAACTGCCTGGCACACCCCAGCTTCTGCTGGCGGCGGCGGCGGCGGCGGCGACTGCTGCTGCTGCTGCTGCTGCTGCTGCTGCTGCTGCTGCTGCTGCTGCTGCTGCTGCTGCTGCTGCTGCTGCTGCTGCTGCTGCTGCTGCTGCTGCTGCTGCACCACCCAGCAAATACAACGCTGCAAGCCAGCCGCATGCACCACCACTCTCTTTGTTATGTCATGCGGCTGCCGCTGTTTATATTGCTGTTGCTCCTGCTCCAGCATCATGCTGCTGATGCTACCACTGTTGCTGCTGCTGCTGTTGTTATTGCTACAACAGCTACTACTAGTATTGCGACAGTAATGATAATGTGGATGGTGGTATTGATGAAAATGATGACGGTAGTCCTGTCATATGATGATGATAATTGGTTATAAATGACCATTATTTTTAAAGGGGTGGACCGGTAAGCCAGCGGAAGGCCTCGGTCAGATAACCAAAGCTCCAAAGGCGGGTCATTATCTGACTAAGACCCGCGTCAGGAAACACTTGTCCTGTTTCCTGACAAACCTAACCTAACCTATGATTGAGCATATATATATATATATATATATATATATATATATATATATATATATATATATATATATATATATATATATATATATATATATATATATATATATATATATAATTTGAGTATATAAGATACAGTAAATATGAATTATTTACAGTAGGCAGAATTCTGTTGTTTTGTCCTGAATTCATGGTAGGATGTGGTTACACATGCAATATTTAGACATTTCTTGAAAATTTGTGAGTAGTGTTTGGAGTCCTGGATGTTTTCACATTCCAGCCCGTAAT